>NW_016107332.1:8931092-9054609 GCF_001604975.1 Cebus imitator
CAATGGTGGCCAACAAATTTAAAAAATCAGAGATATCGTGTTTTCAAACAAAATCTCTAAATTATATTTCATCAATGATTTTATAATAAATATGTGGAAGGCATTCCATTATTACAAATTTAAAAAGCATAGCATGCAATTTTAAAAGATCATAAAAAAAAAAAAACAGTGAGAAATAAAATAGTATCTGATCCATGTGTGAAAAAGAGGTGAGAACTATTTTGGAAATAAAATGCATGATTATAAAACAAAAATTGCAAGACAGAAAATTAACTCTGCATGTAAAACAACAAAATAATCAGTTAGAAGAAACTCACCCAGATAGATGTATATAAAAATATGAGCATCCATATAAGAGGCATGAAATTAACTCAGTGTTCTTTTATTGAGGGTTTCAAATAAATAATCTATAGGAGAGAAATAACAGCAATACCTGAAAATATATTTGCAAAGAATTTTCTAGGGTCAAAACAAGAAATCAGTCTCAGGTTGAGCAAGATAAAAAATAATAATATCATGCCAAGCAAATTTTATTAAAACTGCAGAATGTCCAAAATAAATAAAACAATTTAAAAGCTACCCAAAAAGAACAAATTATCTACAAGTAATGAAGGAATAGTGCTTGACTTCTGAGCAGCCATTGAGGTAGATAAAAGACATGAAAGTAATATCTTCTGTGGGTTGTGGAATTCTTATACATGGCCAAATTAATGTTCCAGATGGGGGCAAAATAAAGATACCTTCAAAATACTAAAGACCAACAATGCGCCTGTGATCCCAGAACTTTGGGAGGCAGAGGCGGGCGGATCACGAGGTCAAGAGATTGAGACCATCCTGGCCAACACGGTGAAACCCCGTCTCTACTAAAAATACAAAAAAATTTAGGTGGGAGCGGTGGCACATGCCTGTGGTCCCAGCTACTTGGGAGGCTGAGGTGGAAGAATCGTTTGAACCCAGGAGGCGGAGGTTACAGTGAGCCGAGATTGCGTCACTGCACTCCAGCCTGGTGACAGAGCAAAACTCCGACTCAAAAAAAGGAAAAAAAAAAAAAAAAAAAAAAAAAAAAAAAAAAAAAAAAAAAAAAAAAAAAAAAAAGACCAACAATGATCATAAATCACAGATTTTTATTAAAATTTCTTTTAAAGGGTGTTATTACTAAAGAAAAATTTAAACACAAAGAGAATACATAATATACAAGAAACATAATGAGCCCATAATTTGCTGAAGTTCAGAAATATAATTACCTATTGATTTAATTTATGTATATCTATTTTAAAAGAAATACGATTAACACAAATGACCAAGATAAAATATTAAAAGATAACAAAAATAAATGGATGGGGTATACAAATGGTATTTTAAGATTGTGAAATTCCTCAAGATCACTGAGAAGATGATTTGAAATGTTAAGTTACACTTCAGGGAAAGTTTTCAAAATAAGGGTAAAGAAAAGATTATCTAACTAGAAAAATATTTACCAAAAATAACCTCAACAGCCAATTTGTGAAAAGCTATGGTAATAATATTGCCATCAGATGAAAAAGATTTTAAGGCAAAAAGAATAATTAGAAATAAAAAAGGAGGAATATAATACAGTAATTGAAAAGAAGCCCAGCAAAAGGCTCTAGTGATCATATATTGGCATGTTCCTGATGGCAAAGTTTCAAAATACAAAAAGAAAAATGAGAATTTGGAGACATTGACAAATGTATAAATATAATAAAGATTTCTATAGTACTTGACTAAATAATTTAATTGATAAAGCAAAAACAATAATTTAAAAATAGGAGCTTAGAATAAAAAAATTATTTAACAATTTAAAAGATGCATAATGTGTGGTCCCGAGGTATGCGTGTGTGTATACATGCATTTAATGAGTAAAAATATATAGCTTTATATATAGGGGCCATATATATACTTATGCATGTATGCACACACCCACACACATACATAGGTATATATATGGGCCCTATATATAATGCTATATACTATTCTTGCTTATTAAATTGTTAATTAAATTTGATATTTGTGATTTTATGTATAAATGCATAAAGATATAGTTACATACAAACAAACATGAATGTATAAACTTAAAAATATATCCTTACAAACATATACATAATGGGCTTACATATAATATACATTGTATATGCATATAGAAAATACTTGTGATTTACATTAAATTATATATTGAATAAATATCGGTTCATTTTAAGAAGATTGTGACTCCCATTAAAAAATATTGTGCCAATAAGTAAATATAAATGGCCAACCTTTTGCTTAAAAATTATTTTGAAGAACTACGTGAGATTTATTGTTGAATTAATCTTAAAAAACAACTTAATTCTTTGCTTCTGGGATTATAAAATCACATCCATTTTCTATCTCATTTCTGCACCATCTATCTCAATTTATGACATGTCTTGATTCTGACCAAGCTATTTATTTATCTTTCCAATTTTTCATTCTATAAATCGGTATTACTGCTGAGTCTTTAAGGTCCCCATTTCATTTCCAGCTCTTCACTCATCACCTGACTGCCACTTCTTCTTTGAGTCCTGGACCTAAATCCCTTACCTGAAAAAGAGTCCCCCAGTGACTCAATTTTAATAAACCAGCTTTCTCAAATCCTCTGTATCACTTAGTTGATTCAATGCTGTGATTTATTAATATACATACTTATTGAAAATTCCAAGTGAAATTATACAGTGTTGAAAGCCTCTATGTGGGAACTACATATTACTTGTATACTTCAGACCCATGTATACATTTGTATTCAGTGCCAGGCCCAAAGAGCGGTGTTCTTAAGGCCCAAAGAACCCAAGCCAATTAATTAATAAGATGCTCTTTTTTTGGCAAATTTTGAAGTGTTACACACTGAATATATACCTTTCTTGAAACACAAAGTCTAAAATAAAGTTTTTTTCAACATTTTTGTTCTAAGTCATTATTTTAATGTGAATATGCTTGTGCTTTATGCTTCCCAGGAATTCCAATTCACATTAATGTGAATTCTCTCTCACATTAATAATTTTCTTAAACACAGGAATTAAGTATTTAAAATGTTTAGCAAATACCTCAAAATATTTAGTTATCAGGACCAATAATTCTAGAAACATTCTTGGTTGGATAATTATGGACCACTTGTTACTTGGTAAATGTATTTAATAATCCCTAACATTATTGAAGTTTTACACCCTTAGCACATATTATTTTCTGATAACTCAATTTCTAAAAGATGTTAAGTAACATATTTTAGTAAACCACATAAATAATTGATATAGCACTAGTGTGAATCCCAGCAATTTAGCCCCCATAGCTCCACTTTTAATCCCTACTCTATACTGAGATGAAAAATTGTATGCATTTCTAAATTGATATTATGTTTCATATATATATATATATATATATATATATATATATATATATGGGATACAAGCATAATTTTGCTGTATACAGATTATGTAGTAATAAAGTATTTTTCTTTTTTTTTCTTTTTTTTTTTTTTTTTTTGAGACGGAGTTTCGCTCTTGTTACCCAGGCTGGAGTGCAATGGCGCGATCTCGGCTCACCGCAACCTCCGCCTCCTGGGTTCAGGCAATTCTCCTGCCTCAGCCTCCTGAGTCGCTGGGATTACAGGCACGCACCACCATGCCCAGCTAATGTTTTGTATTTTTTTTTTTAATAGAGACGGGGTTTCACCATGCTGACCAGGATGGTCTCGATCTCTTGACCTCGTGATCCACCCGCCTCGGCCTCCCAAAATGCTGGGATTACAGGCTTGAGCCACCGCGCCCGGCCTAAGTATTTTTCTTAATATTAAAATTGTGTTTCCAAATGGGCAAAACCATTTTAAACAAACATATGGTTAATCATAACAAAAAGATTGGCCAATAATCACCTTTTATATTTAGCTTTAAGGATTTGAATTGTGAATCTTATGTAGGAAAATGACCTTGAAAATTATTTTTGTCTAATACCACTACCAAAATGATGAGGAAATTTGGGTCCCAAATAAGTAACTTCCAAATTCATAAAATCTTTTTTGAATTTTTAAAAATAGCCTGATTTTTTTTTTTTTTTTTTTTTTTTTTTTTTTTTTTTTTTTTTTTTTTTTTTTTTTTTTCTAGTGCTCGTAATATCTGTTTGATAGGCAGCAAGGGCAAAATACATATCCCATTTTTTGTGTTCTACAAACCAAATAAATAGGGTGTCTAATCCGTGTTAGATAATAGACCCATTAGAGACAAAATAATTATACAAAAATCAAATCTTTATGAGTTCACATTTATTTTCTACTATCTTTTTATAATAAACTTTAACTAGAATTTTACTAAGTCATACTCACTTTCCTTCTACTTAGGTTGATATATTACATGTTTAGCTTAATGCCCGCTTAATATGAAAGTGCAAAAAATTTGTGAGTATGCGGCTGTATTTTACAAGTCTCAAATTTTTCTAAATAATTTACAATATAAAATCTGATTAGCTATTGATGTGGGTTTCTCTTGCAAGATAATTCTCCTGACTTTTGAGGAGATTCTAAAATTCCTGGAATTAAGTCCCCCAATACCCTTGGTTGCTTCATATGAATGACAGTTGAGCCAGCATACAATAGCAAGTAGAGGGTTTAATTCTATAATGCATATAAAATTATATACATGTAAGAATTGTATATAATAAGTCTAATATATATTAGAATTATATATAGAAATATATATATATAATGAATTAAACCAACTATATTTTTGTTTGATTTTAGTATAAAATATGCTTTAACTACATGTCTGTTATTAAATTAAAGATGAAATTTTAATACAAATAAGGAAATGTAGATAGAAGAGAAACCTGGGAAGCAAATTGCTTCTGTATCATTATTCTGTACATTGCCCTGTGGTTGAGATTTCTGCCATAAAGCATTTTCTCCACTAAATCGTTTTTAATCAAAATATAATTTCCATTAAACATTCTATCAATATTTCTATCAAATTAAAATATACATTAAGCTTTATCTCATCAATTTGATAAAACAAGTAGATCAACAGAGTTAACAGAATTTTATAAACATGCATCCTAGTCCAGAAAAATGACACTATTGTATCTGAACATATGAGAAAAGACAAAGCTCAATCACCAAGTGATGGCAGTGGTGGCTCATTTGGAATGTCCACTGCCAGGCCACTGGCTGTAGCAGGGGATTTGTGGCTGGGGCTGTGCACTCCACAGAGCTAGTAGGAGTGGGGAACAGGTGGGAAACTCATGCCCTCCTGGTTTAGAGGGCCTGAAGTTCCACCCTCCTGGGCACACCTGCCACTGCCCAACCACCGCTGTGGACCCTGGCATTCCTTCACTTTCCGGGGGCCCAGGAAGCACTCCTTCCTCTACAGGCTCAGAAGAGCCTGCTCCTGCCACCTTGCCTTTGCTGGCTCCAGATACCCACTTGTATTTTGAAGTGACCGGCCAAGTGTGCATGCACTTGGGGCAGCACTGACACACCAGTCTCCTGTTGCCTTGTCCCCCTCCAGACTTGAGGCGCCAGTGAGCATTGGAGGGAGGCCAATGGTTGAAGGTAGCTTGGTGTGAGCCTGCAGCTTCCCCTTGGCATGAACAGCCTGGGCATCATGGGAACCATGGATGGCAGGTTGATGGTGGCAGGAGGCAGGCAGGCTCCTGGGCAGAAAGAGGCAGGTCCTTTGTGAAGTCCCACCTTCACGCAAGGGATGGCCTGAAGTGGAAGCCAGGTTGCCAGTTCCCCATATGGAGTAAGAACTTACAGTGATTTTTCTGGTCCACCTATGGCCTCCCATGGGCCAATCAGCATCAGTTATTCCCCTCTAAAACTTATAAAGACCCTGGACTCAGCCAGACTTGATCAGATGACAGGATGACCTGCCTGTGAATAGGCGCTACACACTCCAGGTCTTTTGTTTGCTGAGAGCTGCACTCATCAGGAATCTCTGCCTGCAGAAAGGAGCTACCCAATTTGAGTCTCCTGAGAGCCATACTATCACTCAATAAAGCACCTTTTCTCCTTGCTCACCCTTCAGTTGTCTGGGTACCTCACTCTTACTGGACATGGGACAAGACCTGTCAAACAGTGGAAGTGAAAAAGCTGCAACACAAACAGGACTGAAACACTTGCCCCTACTAGCCATTCTGCTGGAGAAGAGGCGAGAAAAGGAGAGAAGTGCTGGGACTCTTCAAAAATCCTAGACCTAAGAGCTTCCCGAGCCAGGGCTGTGACACCCTCTTTGGTGCTCTGCAGTTCCTAGCATCTTCAAGCTTCCAGTTGCCACTGCATTCCTCCGTGCTTTCAGTGGAACCCACTTGCAATATGCCTAATATGGCCACAGCCTCATAGAGAGCCAACGCCCTTGCCAGTACCTGGAGCTGCCCTCTCCTCAACAGCTGGCATGCCTGGCTGTGTGCATTGGTTGGACCCTGCATTCACTCACTCGTGCACTTCAGACTGCTCTGTGCCTGGCTCACCCATGGCAGTGTCAGATATGGGCCAGTAGTGCAAACTGAACACAGTCTGCCAGGCCGAGTGGGTGGAACAAGTCCAGTGGGCCCAAGCAAAACTCAGGCAAAGGTGCCACTGGCCACAGAGGTTTCCGGCTGGCAAAGTGACACCTTAAGGATCTCGTGAAACAAGTAAAGTTTTATTTGTTAGGATGTGATAAAAGTAGGGGAAGTAAAGAAAGTAAAATGTTAGTAAATTCTGAAAACATTGCAGTATCTTCCACACTGGGATAGTAAGATGACTTTCAGTCTCTGTTTAGATTTTACTGTGTGTAACACAGCCTGAAATGTGTCTGATGAAGTTGATTCAGAATACTGGATAGCCATCCTTCAAAGCCAGTATTCTCTATGGTACTTTCTCATGTACCATAAGAATCCCAAAGAACATACTCTAGGCCTAACAGAGGCAGAACATGCCAATAATTGAAAGAACACTGATTCCATAAAATTTAATTCATGTTTTAATTTTGACATATCTTGTCCTTAAAGTTCAAGCTGTTCTTTCTTTCAGGATGCTTTGATGATGCTTCATGATCTAATTCTGCATAACATTGTGTTTAAAGTGCTTAGCTCAGTGTCTGACCAACAGTTCAATAAATGCTTAACAATCCTTTTTCTTAATTGTAGTATCATCATTTTATTTAAAGCATTTCCATGGACTTAACATTCAAAGCTATTACTAATTTTAAAATAACTTCAACATATATGTATATAGTATATATTATATACATATAATATATATATTTAAATCCATTCCATTGTACTATATAAGTTCATAGTGGATCAAAGGATAATTTGATTCATACTTAACATTACATTTTCATCTTTTAAAGAATTGCTTAGCAAAATAACCTTGATAGTTATACATGTGTTGATAAGCAATCATTTATCTTCTGATTTCACAGTTACAGTGGTCAAGCATCTCAGGATAAAAATTCTTTAATACAGGAAAGAACAATGTTGACAAATGTGCTTGTCTAATTAACCATAGTATTGCCACACAAAATGTAAAAAATAGAGGAAAATATATCGAATAACTTCATGTGAGAATGAACATAGATCTTAATGTGTTTTATAAATATATATATATATATATATATATATATATATATGCATATGTACCTTTATATACACTAGTTATTGCTTTTATTTCTCTTAGGCATACTTTTCCCATGAAAACATTGTTTTAATACTATTAAAAAGTAAAAGTCACATATACATGTGATTAAAAAATTAAAGCAATGCAGTCCTTAGTATAAAGTTATCCTGTTTTAAATGGCTTCTGCATATACCTCTGGAAAGATAAATCACATCTTCATATTATCTGTTTGTTTGTTTTTCTCTAATTTAATCCTCTTAACTTCTTTGTATTATGAAATACATATTTTTTTTCCTGTATTTTAGCCTTTAAATGTAACAATAAACCTTAAGAATATTCCATATCAGTACATGCAGACATAACTCATTAGGTACATTTCTGTAGATTAATTATCAATTACTCAGTTTATTTATTAACATTTTAGATGTAAACATTTTTGTTATTTCAAGTTAAGCTGCAGTGTAATACATCTTGGATAACTTTTATGAGTACATTCATGAAAGGTAATATCTTCACAATAAAATTGCTATGTCAACCATTACATGTATTAAAATTTTACTTTTTAGTAGATAATACCAAATTGTTTTCCAGAAAGTTTGTAACAATTTATACTCACAACTAATTGTATTTTAGCTTACCAATTTCTCCATATTTCAGTATAATGTGAATATTTTAATTTAAATTATCATTTACTAAATGAAAGCAGTAGTACTGTATTTCGAGACCAAAGGATTCATACAACTTAAACTGTATGCTTGTGAATCATATCTACCATGATAAAATATATTTTCAGAAGAAAGCCTTTTTTCCCCTTTCCGGTGAAATAAGCTATTACTCTGGTGTCTCCTGTTACTTGTGAGGGTAGAATAAGAAGTAAGGCTTATAAATTTGACAAAACTTTGGTTAAAACCTATATTGCTTCAAAGCTCATTCACTTTGCATTTGCTTAAAAATACTCTGGTTTCATCTGAGTAGGTTACCTGCATAAGGTTCACTTGAATTCTACTTGTCATCCACCCCCACTGTTTTCCCAGAATTGCTTCTATCAAGAATATTGGAAAATATCTAGAAGCCTGAAGCTTTCCCAAGGCTGCTTTGTACTTGAATGCAAGGCAGTGATTCGTATGAGACACTATCATTCGCACAAACTCTGCAAAATAAAGATTAGTTTCTCCATCAAAATCAGAGTAACTTTCGCCAGGGGAGTGCTCAGCCAAGTTTCAATAACTTCACATTTTTCCTCAGATTTTATTAGGAGCAATTGAGTTATGCAACTATTGGAATGTTGTTGCACTGACCCACCTCTGCCCAAGTTCACTTTCTGTAATTTAGAAATGTCATAAACAGCAAAAGACAAAATGAAACAAGATAATTTTTTTGAATTTTATATTGCAGCTATAAGCTAGAATGTTTATATACAGTTATAAAAACTGTAAAAGTCCCAATTATTGGAGTGAAATGATGACATGAGCATGTTTTCAGAAATAACTTTTTAATTATATGACATATTTTCCATTGATTAAGTTAAAATGTGAGTAATGAGTTCTAAACTAGATATTGGTATCCTTCAGGCCAGTAGTTTTTCTAAGCATAAAATTCTATTGATCCTGTGTCTGGCTTATTGTACATGAGAATAGAGTGCAATCCATTATCAGGGAAGGTAAAGCCATTACACTCCTCATGCATTCAATTAGGCTATCACTCTATCCTAATTGATATTGTTAATAGTATCATATATAATTGCTCTATATAGGAGAAAATGTGCTTGTTACTGAGTCTTGGCTGATTCAAACAATGACATTTAAATACTATTAGTAAAACTATATGTAGGTCCAAAATCAATATTTGACCTCTCCTCAGCCTTATAGCAGGTGGTAGAAAACAGTAATTTAAACTGGTTGATGATAATTTAAAATAAATTCTAGTGTATTCCAGTTTGTTTTCAGGTCAATAAGATATTTTGTCTTGTTTGTTTTCTTTTCTTTTTCTTTCTCTGTTGAGGGGTTATACAGAGATATAAATTTGAGATATAGCTCAATTCTCAAGTAGTCCTAAAATTGAAATCACTGTTTTATATAAACCTCTGTGCTTATGTTACATTAAATAGGCTCAAAGAAAATTTCAGATCTTAACAAATGTAAACAAGTCAAAATAACCAGAAATATTAATACTCTCTAACCTCTTTGAACTTAAAAAATTTACAGGGTGTAGTAAAACATGGGTAGAAAAATGAAGACTAGAGACTATGTTTTAAATATATGATATCTAGAAATAATGGTCTTTGATTTATGCAGGTTGCCTCATGAGTGTAAAATATCTCAGTGACATGCAATGCAGAATGTAGTTTTGAAGTCCATTGTTCTGATACTAAGAGTGAGTTATATTCTGAATCTGGAGAAGAGAACTCCCCAATTTTCTGCAGTAGGTGACTGTACAGGGGGAGGGTGGGTCCTGGTGAGAGGACAAAGTGTCATAGAATATTTTTGTTTGAAAGATATGCTGTCCTACTCCTTAGAATTGCTTGGTAAAATGTTTATTAATTTTTTTTTTTAGTAAGTCATGGCACGGTTGTAGCTGAAACAAAATTCAACAGAAAATAAATTTAGGTCTTAGAAAGATCATTTGATCTGTCCAAGGCCTTATCTACCAGTTATTCCTTAAAATAAAGTTAGATTTAGTATTTCTGAGAACATATTTTAATTTTTGGTGGGTTGCTTAGATCACTGAGCCATGAACTTAATTTAGAAAAATTTGCATAATATTGTGCTTTTTCAATCAATTTATGTAACACATCTGGCATGTTTTCAATCTAGAGAGAGCATATTTACAGTCATTTTGCAAAAGCAGTTTTAAAAATGCTTCATTTCTGACACTGAGTGCCCTGGCTTCAGACCTTTATAAATTTCATCAAGTATTTCTTCTAGTTCTTCCCAATGGAAACCATGAACAGCCTACAGCATTTTTACTGACTTTCACTCTCTGAACAGTTATTTTGCTACTAGACTGGAAAATGAGTGAAGAACAAATTGGCAAAAAAGGGCATATCTCTATTTTCCAGCTCAGTAAGATTCTCTAAATGTTACATAAATTCTAAATGGTACAGCATATAATATTTGAAGAGTGCTTTGGACTTGAACACTAGATTTGTCTGTTTCTTCTTACAGAGAAAAAAAATGAAAGCCTAGAGCACATTTCAAACTTTATTGCAAAATCACAAATATGTAATTATCCTACAGTTATTCTTTGTTTTGTTCAGAACAGATTGGTAATTAAATAATACATACTCATTATGAGAAAGTCTCAGTTTTTCCATACGGGTAATCACCTCTATTTCTGCGTCTTATTTCTGTTTCTCTGACAATGTTTTGACTGGAATTTAGTTGTTTATTTCTGGGTTAGGAGACAAAATATCTATGCCATGTACTATATATACTATGGACTGATGTTTTAGTTATTTTTCCTTTTATCACAGAACGATTACAGGCAGTTTAATATATCTAAAATCTTCAGTATATGTGCTGAGATCAACTATCGAGGTGCTTCTCAGAAGTGTATTTACAGTTAACTTAGGCTACACAAAACCAGGAAAGTTGTTGGAAGGTAATATTCTTTCCAGTATTGGTTAAAATACACCAGAAAAAGAACTCATTCAGCTAGACTGGTAAGTATAGCGCTAGAAAAATAAAAATGTAACATCTTAGCGTATTGCTTCCTCCATTCTTTTGAGTGCTTGCTCAGTTCCTTCAATATAAACCACTTCTGTCTGATATTTGGTAGAAATATTTGTAAATTTTAATTGAAATATATTTACATAAACTACAGCAGTTTTATACCCTCCTGACATTCTCAGTTAAGTCTACAGATGTATAATAAAAGTGCCAAAAAATACTAAAAAGAATTTAAAAAGTTCAAGTTGAAAGAAATAATTTATGCTTTTAATCTATAGATGTATTGATAAAATCATATATGGAAAATCTAGGTGATCTTGGGGGCAATGACTTATTGATACAATGCCAACACATAATTCATGAAAGAAAAAAGTTGATATGTTAAAATTCATTGAAATTGAAAATGTCTGCATTGCAAAACAAGTGTTAAGAGTAATAAAACAAGTCATAAATTGGGAAATAGCATTTGCAAAACGTATATCCGATAAAGGACTGGTATCCATCTCAAAACTTAACAGTAAGAAACCAAGGAACACATTTTCAAAAACACAGGCAAAATATCTGAACAGTTTACCAAAGAAGATATACAGGTGGTAAAGATGCTCAATATCATATGCCATTAGGATATTACAAACAAAAACAATTAGACACCACTACACAATTATTAAAATGATCGAAATTCCAAACAGACAACACCAAATTCTGGTAAGGATGTGGAGCAACAGAAACTCACATTTGTTGTTAGTGGGAAAGCAAAATGGTATAACCTTTCAAAAGACAGTTTGGTGGTTTCTTACAAAAATATACATTCTCTTATCCTTTGATCCAGCAATTGCTCTCCTTGGTATTTACCTGAATGAGTTGAAAACCTTGTCCACACAAAAATCTGACCATACATGCCTGTAGCAGTCTTATTTGTAATTGTTAAAAATGAAACAAACAAACAAACAAGATATCCTTCACCAGTTTAATAGAAAAACAATTGATGTATCTGTGCAATAGAATATCATGAAACAAATGGAAAAAACCTTAAATGCATATTGTTAAGTGAAAGAAGCCTATCTGAAAAGAGTACATAGTATATAATTTCAACTATTTGACATTTGGAAAATAGAAAACCATAAAACAGAAAAAAGATAAGTGGTTGCCATGGGTTCTGCCAGAGGGAAGAAGGAATTCATAGGTTGAGCCCAGAGATTAACCCCCTTTTAAATACTTATGGTTTCACACTAAAGAATAGCCTGCAGACATTTCTTGCTTCTATTCCTGACCTGGCTTTTATGCCCAGCTGATGGCATTTTCTTCAGTTCTCTTAGACAACCATTCCTACTACCCTTAGAAAAATATTAAATCTCTTCCTATAGGAACACACTGTGTTCTTTAAGCAATCTTGTTTATCCTTTTTCCCTAATACAGTTTTATTCTTTTTCATGGGACCTCCACTAAAACTAATTACAGTCACTTTGTTTCACTTCTTGTTAGAGAGGTAAGGTGTTGGAATGATGAGAGGCAGAGGATGGGGAGAGGACACTGTATGCATCATAATGCCATGGGCTATGATTAACGTGTCCCTCACTTTGCTATTTCTCAACCTCCACCTTTGAGTACTAAGGTCCTCCAGGTTAACTTGTTAAAGCCACATTTTCCTAGATAAAAATTTGATAAATTAAAGACAACAAATATTTCCTATTGGTGATACTCTTCACTTACCCAAAGAAAAAATATACTTATTTTACTGAAAGGTGCTTCGCTGCTTTCTGTGCTTTTTTGAGATTAACATGAACACAAAAGAGCTTCTTGAATTGCCATGGCAACATTATTTGTTAAAAGAAATAATGACAAGCTCTATTAATTTCTTTTGACTCCTTTTTTGATAGAAGACTGGAAGGAGCTATTAACTTCTCAAGGAGTACTTGTTACTAGATAACAACATTCCCTGCTTGAGGCCGCCTGATCACATTCTCCAGCTCCTCTTCTCTCAGTTCCTTCCTTTGCACCTTCCTCCACCTGACAAATCTTTTCTTGCTGTATCTGAGGATTCTCCCATTCTCAGTCATTGGATATTCAAGCACTGAAAACCCAGTTGGCATGGACAAAAATCTTTCTCATAGTTATGTATGGCATTAAAAGCAGTCCTTGAAGACAGTGATGCATTAGTCTGATTTGCCTTCCAAGTATATCTTAAACTATTTCTAAGAATTCATCATGAACATCTTTGATATAGCAAATAATATCCACATTGATTTTAAAATGAAAAAGTCTCTTTTATGAAAAAAACTTTATTAACTTTTGTAAGTATATTAACAGCCTGCTTCTTTTCATACTATCTTGAATTGAAGGCTAACCTATTCAAGATGATGTACTTCTACAAGTACATGACTTCTGCATGTACTTCCTAAGCCTTCTCCTTTCACAGACTTTTGGAAGTGGCATTTATATGGACTTCATATATAATAGTGATTGTAGTCAGAGAAAAACTAATAGAAAATGATGTAGGATTGTACATGAAACAATTCCTATGTTCTTTTATTTCACTCTATTTTTTCTATTTCAGAATATATGGATTTTGTTGTTTTCACTAGTCTTCACACTATATCATTACATCTCCTTTAGATACTTTCTATAGAATAAGCTTTTTGAAATATCATAAGGAAATGTTTCTAAAAGGATACATTTTTAGAGTTAGATAATAGGCCTATAGGTGTACATTTAGATTATGTTAATATTAAGTATGAATACAAAAATATGTAAAACATCTGAAAGAATATAAAATCCTTCTTAAATTATTTTAATTATATATTAAGCTAACTGAGGCTTATCTTTCTATTTCATATATTATATATTTTACAAGGTTTTTTTGGTTTTTTTTAAGCAGCGGTTCTCAAAGTAGAGTCCCCAGACTAGGAACATCAATATAATTAGGGAATTTTTAGAAAGGCAAATTTTTTAGCTCCACATGGAATTCATAATAAATGGGAAACATAAGGATAGGGGCCCAAAAACTTGTGCTTTAATAAGACCTCCAAGTTATCCTAATGTAAAAAATTTGGGAACCATTACTTTAGTACTGCCCTATAACTAAATTAGCAAGGCTTTCCTTTGGTAAATATAATGACTCATCTTTCTTAGGTTGCTTTTTCTATCTTCCAAAGTCATGTATAACAGAAATCAGTCTCTTAAGTTACTGCATAGAAATGAGTCTAAAGCATTAGAAGTCCAAACAATTAAAAATGTACCTGAAAACGGATTTAATTTAAAATCCGCTATTTTATGCTTTCACTTCTATCAAATACTCAGTTTACCCAACATTATCTACAATACTTTATAATTCAGAAAGCTTTGTTTTATCTTATCCCTAGGCTTTTTATTGTAAAGTTTATTGGTATAGTTTCTATTTTGGAAAAACTTTGTAGCTGCAAGAAAATTTGTGTTTCAATTTAAGGGAAATTGAAAATGAATCAAGATAATCTAAGTCAACTGTCTACCTTCCTTCATAAACCCTGTTTATTAAATGCATGTTTTTATAAATCTATAAAATCACATTTTAAATTCTGTATTAATATGTTATGTATATAATTCCATATAACAATATATAACAAATCCCATATATATATATATAATGAACTATATAAATAATTATATATATATATGTGTGTGTGTGTGTGTGTGTGTGTATATATATATATATATAAATACGTTTGTGTGCATGTGTGCGCATGCATATGTGCTTCATAAAAGTTTTGAAAAGACAAGAATAGTTACAGGGAGATTGAGCAAACAATATATAAGACATGAAGGATGGAAACTGGTGTGGCTTAGCCCAGTACAAAACTCAAAAGATTTTCTTTGAAATGACACCTTGAAAGTGTTAAATCCAGGAGTCATCAAATTAAAGGAGCAAGAGGAAGCTTTGCAATGTAAACAGTATGTCAGCCAAACCTTTCTTTATCCTTTATCAAACCTAAGACGAACAGAGCAAGGACCTTTGCCCCCAGGGTAAAAACCAAACTGGATTTACAAACTAGGAAGTGTTGTAACATAACTTTGGTAGCTGAATAAAATTGAAGAGTACAGTTTGATGAGTTTTCTTCACTGCCATCCAGAGGGAAGTGGAGGTAGAAGTATGGCACTCTAGTCTCTGAAGAGGCTGTATGACAAACAAGACATTAGGGTAGATATTCAAGCAGCTTCTCAGCTTTGTGAGTGTCAGTGAAGCAAACTGATTGAGCCTACTTCTTAACGTTCCCCCACAATGACCAGAAGCAGTTCACCACCATCAGTTCTGGTTATTAAACTTTTCTGCCTGAACCTTAAATCCAACCATTAACACTGTGCTTTGTGATTTGGGGGACTGGGATCCTGCAAGTGGCATTGTCCCTTTGTCAGCTAGCTTTCCCATGGGACTTTACAGTGTGAGGTTCTGGAAAGATATCATAATGTTAGACAGACACATGACCTGCAATTTCTTTTATGCTTCTTGTTTCACAGACATTGTCAAATTTCCTTCATTCTTGCAGCATCATAATATTCTTTCAGAAATACCAAGCCACCTCAGCAGAAATTTCTCAGTAATCTGGGTCCCAACAACATAGAGACCTTCATCCAACTCTACCTCAGGAGAATGGATTAAAAATTGTAGTAAATATGTACAGCAGAACACTGCTCAGCAACCAGAAAAATAAAACAAAAAACAAAAAACAAACAAACAAAAACTGCTACATGAATAAATCTTACAGAAATGTTGTGGAGTAAAAGAAACCAGACAAAAAATAATATATATTTAATGATTGAATCAGCATATAAGTTCACAAGCAACACTGATTTATGCTGACAAAAGTCAAAACGATGTTTTCCTCTGCAGGGAATGTCAAACGAGGAGCATGCGAGAAAATTCTGGGTTTCTGAAAATATCCTCTATGTATCAGCCTGAGAGGTAGTTGTACAAGTGCCTATCAAATCTATAAAGCTCTATAGAAAAAGAAAAGTTAAAAACCAGAACTGTTGGTGGTAGCACGATTCTTGTCATTGTGGGGGGAAAGTTAAGAAGTAGGTTCAGTAAGCTTGCTTCACTGACACAGTCCTTAGAAGCTTCTTGAATGTCTACCCTAATATCTTGATACATTTTATGCAATTAATATTTTTTATGTACTTACCGTATGCTATATCACAAAAGCAAGACAAATTAAAGTGGTGAGAAGTCATACGGTTTTTGTTTTCATACTGG
Organism: Cebus imitator; assembly: GCF_001604975.1. Taxonomy (NCBI): domain Eukaryota; kingdom Metazoa; phylum Chordata; class Mammalia; order Primates; family Cebidae; genus Cebus; species Cebus imitator. The sequence continues at coordinate 8,947,606 of NW_016107332.1, forward strand.
ATTATTACTGATACAAATATTTGGGAAATGTCAATACTGTTAATACTTGTTTCCAAACTCAAAATTTCAACAGCAATAACAAAAACAATATTGAAAAAGTAAAACAAATGAATTCCTGTAGAATGGAAAAGATAAAAAACTAATTCAATAAACATTACTGAAGAAAACCTACAAAGAATTATTGTTAATTGATTCAGACATATTGAAGTAATTTTATATTTATATTTATTTTCTGCTGTTCTTGAGTTCTAGTTCATAATAGATTTAGAATTCTTCATTTTAAGCCAAATCAATTAAAATGTTTAAAGAAATATAAATTTGAAACAAAAATAAAAATGTATTTTATAAATGTAGTAGAAAGCAAATATCATCAAAAAATACATAGTTAAGACTACCGGTTCCATCATATGCCAAATACTAAAAACAATAGGGTCTTACTATTTGTGACAATGAAGGTGGCAGTGAACTGGGAGAAATGGCATGAAAGAATACTATAGTTTGTTGTTATTAATTCAAAATGTTTGTAGAAAATATAAGCTTAAATATATTTTAAATGTATAATAGCTTAGAGAATAAAAATTGATATAAATGAATTTTAAGAGTGGGAGAAAAAGACACCTTGAGCAATTCAAAGATAAGCATGTTAAGAAGTTAAAGAATAATATGAAAAAGAAAAATAAGATGTTAAAAATATTTTTAGAAATATTGTATGTGAAGAGGTTATATTTCATATTATTATCTAAGACTACAAAAGTTTAAAATACCACAAAAATAGCTAAAGAAATAACATCGATATACAATGTATGCTATATATAAAGAGTATCAGACAAACAAAATGACCAAAAATGCTAAAAATGTAGAACAAGAAATATACACCAGGCAAGTATTAACAAACATATGACAAAGTAGGAGCCTTGGCAAAATATTAGAAAGGTCAAATAAGTATTTTATGTTGAGAATGAGTTAATCTGTTAAGGTAACAAATTATGAGACTGTATTGATCTATGAAATTAACTTTGAAATAAATCACAATCATAGAAAATGCAACATTAAATTGGAAAACATAATCTTGGTAAAAAGTTCAAATAAAGTTAAATTAGCTCAAGACAAAAGTATTTACAAGCTTAGAAATATTTCAGTAACATAATTTATTTACACAAAATCATATACACACATATAAATTTATGATACATAGATTTTCACATGTGTATTTATATTTAAATTAGTTTGCTAAGGATAATGGCCTTGGTATGGTATCAGTCTGTGGCCCAGGCTTGAGGATTCCTGTATTAGCTCATTTAATGCCTATAGAAATTTCATGAAGCAAGTTTTTTTTTTCCAATCTATATAGTTTTTCTTTCTGTCTCCTTGTCTCTCTCTTCATCTCTCCCTCCTTCTTCCTTTCTTCTTTCCATCTGTTCTTTCTTTCTGTCAGTCTGTCTCAATGTACTAGCCAGGACATCTAGTACAATGTTGAATAGGAATGAACATCTTTGTCCCTTGCCTTGTTCCTGATCTTAGAATAAAATAAATAAAATTGCTGTTTTACCTATAATGATGATGCTACCTGAGGTTTTTTGTTAAGTGTTATTTATATTTTGTAAATGTTACTTATTGTTTCAGGAAATTTTCTCTATTCATTGTTTGTTGAGTGTTTATGTAACAAATGAGTATTAAATTGCATCAAAGACATTCCTCAATAATATGCTCTAGTAAAATTATCTAATTTTATTTCTTTAGCCAGTTGACACTGAGTTTAATAACTGTAGAGGCTGTGAAGAAATAGGAATGCTTTTATGCTGTTGGTGGGAGTGTAAATTAGTTCAACCATTGTGGAAAACAGTGTGGTGATTCCTAAAGTAGCTAAAACCAGAAATGCCATTTGACCCAGCAATCCCATTACTGGGTCTATACCCAAAGGATCGTAAATCTTCTGCTAAAAAGATACATGAACACATGTGTTTATTGCATCAGAGTATTCACAATAGCAAAGACTTGGAACCAAAAACAAATGTCCATCAATGCTAGACTGAATAGAGAAAATGTGGCACATATACACCACAGAATACTATGCAGTCATAAAAAAGAATGAGCTCATATCCTTTGCAGGAACATGGATGAAGCTGGAAACCATTATTCTCAGCAAACTAACACAGGAAGAGAAAACCAAAAACTGCATGTTCTTACTCATAAATGGGAGTTGAATAATGAGAACACATGGACACAGGCAGGAGAACATCTCACTCCAAGGCCTGTCAGAGGGTGGGGCCTAAGGGGAGGGATACCAATAGGAGGAATATCTAACGTAGATGATGGGTTGGTGGGTGCAGCCAAACACCATGGCACATGTATGGCTATGTAACAAACCTGCACATTCTGCACATGTATCCCAGAACTTAAAGTATTATTTAAAAATAAAAAACAACTTCTGGACTTGCTGATCTTTTGAGTTAAGTACCCTAAATATCCTGTCAATAATTGCATTTGTGTCATAATAAATTTGATTCTAATGATTGCTTCATTTTATTAGACATGCATGTTTTGCATTTTGATATGCCTTGTGATTTTTTGTTTTGTATTGATTAGTAGAAAATAAGGTCCATAGGTCTTTATTGTGCAAATCTATGTTATTCTGGATAACAATTGAGCTATGCTTGATGTTTGTTTTAACTATAGGGTCCAAGAGCTTCAACCACCCTTTGTGTCCTCTTGACTTTAAGCTTCCCTAAACACTCTCCTTCAGGGACTGTCTCTTTCAGCTCTTCAGCTGTAATCCACTGTTAGCGTAATGGAACTCAGTAACTACAGTAATATGATGTGGGGTAGGGACAGTGTTCTAATATTTTTTTATCAGTCTTTTGGTGATTTGTGTGTGGTTTGTTAGCTTCACTAGTTTGTTTTCTTTTACTTAGTTGTAGCTTTCCAACCCCTCCTGAACCCTACTCTCTTCTCTGACTGTAGTGTTCTCAATCCATTTTCCTAAAACCTTCTGGCAAAACAGGAAGGTTGGGGACAGCTTGAGTGCAAAGGAATTTCCTTTCCTCACGTGGAATGAAGTTTCGAATTGCACTCTGACAAAGTTATTTTCTTTGGAGAGTGGGATTCTGTTACTGAGAAGAATTTGGCAGTATATCACAGTTACTGCTAGAGCCTTGAAGGAATCTTTCTAGTATCCTCACCATATAAACCTAAGGCAAGATAGGGGTGGTTTCTTTGTGTGAAAGCCCATGAAAATGTAGTATCCTTCAGAGGTTTATCACTCAGCCTCTACCAATTCACGAAAATAATAATTTAATGTTGCTATCAGTTTATCACTCCAGCCACTTTGGCTGCAAGTAAACAGATTTCAGTTGCTACATCTCTCTGGGTGGGCCTAAGTCTCCAGATGCTAGAGAGGTAGTTTGCCCTATGACTTAAATTTTCTAATGGTTCTAAGAAAAGTTACTTTGTTTGTGTAGATTTTATTATCATATGAATGGGAGTGAAGACTTCTCAGTTCCTTTTATGTTGGAGCTGAAATGACAAGTCCTACTCACTCTCCTTTAAAAGTAAATTCACTGTAAGTGGCTTAATTTAAAAGTAAAATAAAATAGATATTAAAGTGTTGAATCTTTCGTCAAATATCTTAATGCAAAAGTCTGGATTACCTAAAATAATCTAGTTGATACCTGAGAGACCCCCAAAAGTAATAGAGATCCCTGAAACATAATAAACTTTTACTAAAAAAGTAAATATTTATTAAAAAAATCAATACAAGATAGTTATTAGTTTTTTTTAAAGCATCAGTAAAAGGAGGATGCAAAAAACTTTCACAGGTTTGAGTAAAGAATTTGAGGAAGAGTAGAAGTATAAAGTGCTCTGAAAAAATGGTATCAGAATAGATGGTAAGGTATTGGAGTAAATACCTGGCCAATTTAAACTACCCCTGTATTAGCAATTATTAAAATATTTATCTATTTTCAATAAAGATATATGACTGTGAAGGCTGTAGTTTAATTTTATTTTTTGCTGTTTTGATTGATTTAAATACTGTTCCAAGGAGATTTGCATGATTTTTGAAAAACATGGCAGGAGTTAATAATAATTTGCAGATTTCTCTAACAATTAGTAGCAACAATAGTTTATGATAAGCTTTTGTTTTATAGGAAATAACAAAACCTGAAGATTTTGGCTGATTTAAGTGAATTTTTACTCAATCATAGGAGATTGTCAGGGCTTTACTAATTTATTATTTCAAGATAAGCAAAGTATAATCACACAGTACATATTTGGAGTCAGATATTGAGTAAATATGATTATCAAGTGAAAGAAAAATGTGTGGTTTTTTTTTGCAAACCTATCTTTTTACATTAAGTCTAAACCATTTCAACTAAATTAGCAATACAAAAAAATACACAATCAAGAAATGTTATAAGCTCCCCTTTTGAGTATAAGCAATTTTATGAACAATTTCTAATAAAAGAAATTACTATTTAATTATTTTGTGTATCACAAATAACACAGTATTAATTTATATATTGCCAAATTTTACTTCAAATAGGTATTTATTGATCACAAAAATGCATGTTCCCTTTTTCTAAACATACACATATATTTTTGTCTAAAATAAATGTTTTTAATTTGAATGTATTGGGAAGATACAGTTAACATTATGACAAATGTGTTTTGTCTCATGATTTTAAATATTTTGATAAGATATATAGATTAAAATTCTAAAGAAACATAAAAAAATAAAAATAGTAAATCAAGGCCAGGTGCGATGGCTCACACCTGTAATCCCAACTCTTTGGGAGGCCAAGGAGGGTGGATCATTGGAGGTCAGGAGTTTGAAACTAGCCAGGCCAACATGGTGAAAATCCATCTCTACTAAAAATACAAAAATCAGCCCTGCATGGTGGCACATCCCTGTAGTCCCAGCTACTCAGGAGGCTGAGGCTGGAGAATGGCTTGAATCCAGGAGGTGGAGGTTGCAGTGAGCCAAGATCACACCACTGAAAATAATAAGCACATAAAATATTAATTAAAATGAATATATACATAAATATTATTGTTACAATCATGTTTATCATTTTATCATAAAATCTGATTATACAAAGTACTTGAAAAACAACACTTAAAATGTGTGTTTTGTGTATGTATGTGTATATATACATACATACACACATATGTGCATGTATATATATGCATATAACTATATATATATGTGTGTGTGTATATATGTGTGTATATATATACATACATTATAGTCAGCTATTTAATTAGGTTCTCAAGACATTTATAACACAAATTTGTGAGGATAAATTTCATTCCTCAGGGCAAACACAGATCACAACTATCTCGAGCTGAGGAATAGCTTCAATTTTCGGTAAAGTTTGTGAGCCCGTAGCTTTCTGATCAATCTTGTGCTGCTCTGTAATCTCTTATTTCTCTTTTTCTATGTCTAAGATCTCACTTTTCTGGTGTCTGGGCTTCCGCAGCTGCTTCTTCTTGAAGTAAGCATCAGTAAGATGTTTTGAGATTTTTACATTGCTGATATCAATTTTAGTTGAGATGGCAATGACAAATTTCTGGCATGTTGTTTGTAGAGGAACTCAATTGAGGCCCAGAGGCTCATTCACAAGTAACAAGCCACTAGCCAGCTGCTTCAGGAAAACCCCCCTCTTACCCCTGTGGTGTCCAGTGAGGATGATCAGAATGGTCCTGGGAGTAATGCTGGCTCACAGTTTTCTCATCTGCTGACTGAAGGGGTACATCTTTAGTAGGACAATATCTAGGCATTTTGCAAAGTTTAACCACCCAGGTACCACTATTCTTATCACCACCAACTGGTTTATAACATGTACAAGAACCTTCTCCTTTTTCTTTTGACCTTGGGTTTAGCAGCTGAGTACTTTCTCTTGTTCATGGCCTCTTTAGAATACATGGCAGATTGGGAATATCTGCCAATTCCCCCAACAAGGACAGGATTACAGCTGCAATGGGTGTCCTTTTCTTGGGCTTTTTAGGCTTGAGGTTACTCTTTTTCACCTTGCCACCAGAATCAGCCTTCTTGGCTTTGGGATTTTTTTCTTTAGTATCTTGCTTCTCAGATTTTTCACCCACCATCTTGCAAAATGGGAGAAAGTGTTTACATTTTTTAAGTAATTTAATTATATTATCAGCTTAATGAAATTTATAAATGTCTTAATCAGGCCAACTATTATTCTACTTGTAGAAGATTGTGTGTGACATTACTTGTTACCAAATGGACTATTAATTTGTATATTCAAAATTTTCTTTTTATGTAAAATAATGTTTCAGGACTCCCACAAAAACACCTAATCACATCTATTTGCATATATAATAGGAATTCAGGTGCAGATATTTGAAATAATCCTAATTTTACACCATTCTCTACTATGTGCTAAAATTTTTTCAAAAATAAATAATTTTTTCTTTGTATCTAAATTTCTACTCCTAACCTACAATCATACCTCTTATATTTTGTTTGATATGCCTTTAAATGTGTACACAAATTGTTAAACTATATATTTTTGCTTTGTCTTTACAGGTTTAAAGTTATATAAAAAATATATGCTTCAAATTTTACTTCCTTCACAATGTTTTCACTTAACAATCTTTGAATATGTGCATCTAGCCTTTCTTTTAAATGTTGCATAACATCAGTGATATAAATATAAAATATTTTACCAAGTCATTCTTTAAAAAATAGTCAGCATGGTTGCCCACAAATCTGTATTACCAAAAATAGAGCAATCTTTCTACTGCTTAGAAATGTATGCAATTTGCATGGATTTGTCTGGGATGTAAGTCTGTGATAGGTTTGCTGTGTTGTAAAGTGCAAGAGATTTCTCCAGGTGGCCTTGAACTGACCTTGTTTTCCCCCTTTCTCAGTTATAATTCTCAAGAATAACTGTGGAATGTGCTGGGAAAATAATATCCTCCATTAAGCAAGAACTAGCCAGAGGAGTTAAGGCTCTGTTCTAGTCCTCTAGGTCCCAAACTCCAACCCTGTGAAACCAATGTCTTTCATTGCATTAGCTTAGCATTTCTCAACACCCTGTGTAACTGAATGCAGGTCCGAATGCTCTCCACCTATAGAGACCAGTTTGGAGTAAGGTCTGGAAGAAAGAAAGTTATTTTATTACCCAAAACTACTAATGGGGAAATGTCTGATTACCATCCAAAAAGCAACCACTTTAATTTGGGGGAAGAAAGCAGGGATTTAAAAAGAGAAAACTTGATAAGGAATGCATGCAGAAATTGTTCTGAGTACATTGTCTGTGTGTCTTGCTCTGTGCCTGTCTTGGGTAACTGTCCACCTGGATCTCAGACTGTTGTCATCTCAAAAATGTCAGCATTGTTAACCAGCTGCCTTGAAGTAAACTGTAGAATTTAGCAACTTGGTCTCCAGGCTTGATTTTTCTGTCTCAATATTAGCCCCTGTAACTTCTAAAAAAGCACATAATCAGAAAATAGCATACAGTTACATAAACGTAAAGAAAGTATATATAAGGTGAGAAAAGGTGGAACATGGATTCTATTTTAAAGCTGAGGGAAAAGGCTTCTACATTTTGCTTCAAGGTTATCTCTTGAAAGCTAAGGGAAAGGGGAAAATTGTTTAAAGTGCATTTTGAAGTTAGGCTGCCTGGTTACACCTGGGGTATATAACCCAGAGCTAGCTGTTTTGTGGGTTCTCTCAGTTGGGGTGCATATGGGGCATGTGAAGTTGAGACTGTATCTATATCTTCCCCAGATGGATTTTCTGAGCCCTGGAGGATCACTGGCCACGAATCCTAGGTTTCTGTTGTCACTTGCTGCCTATCTGTTGGTAGCAGATGCACTTCATGTAACTTTTGGAGGGCAGTTGTTAACCCAGGCACATAAACAGGCTGCTTCACATAAGACCTGTGCACTCTCAATGGTCAGTTCAAAATTTTAGAATGGTTCTACCAGACTAATATTTCTTTCTTTTTTTTTTTTTTTTTTTTTTGAGACAGAGTTTTGCTCTGGCCTGGAGTGCAGTGGCGTGATCTCGGCTCACTGCAAACCTCCGCCTCCGGGTTCAAGCAATTCCCCTGCTTCAGCCTCGCGACTAGGTGGGACTACAGGCCTGCCCCACCACGTCCAGCTAATTTTTGTATCTTTTTTTAGTAAAGACGGGGTTTCACCATGTTGGCCAGGATGGTCTCGATCTCTTGACCTTGTGATCCGCCCACCTCAGCCTCTCAAAGTGCTGGGATTACAGGCGTGAGCCACCACGTCTGGCCCAGACTAATCTTTCAATAGCATTTCACATCTGTAGATATTTTGCCATTTCAAGTGGTGTTCGGTGGTAACATGTTTTAATTTGTATTTTTCTAATCATGAATGACTTATGAAATCTCTTTTTGTCTATTTGGTGGAACGTCAGACTTCTCCCTGTGGAAATTGCTTATTCACATCTTGTACCTATTTAATAAATTGACTATTTTTTTTTCTGGTTAATTAACAGGCATTTTTTTACACATTCTAGACAAGAATTTCTAACTTATTTTACTTTGACTATGTTTTTGTCAGGTTTGTTTATTTCTTTGATTAAATGATTCTTTGCTGAAGAGAAATCCATAATTTTGTTGACAAACGCATTTATTTCATGCCTTATGAGGTTTAGACTTAAGATATCTTTTTCCACAAATATAATATACTGTTGGTATATTTTGTCATTTTTTATACTGCTATCTTTATTACATAGGAAGTTCTGATAGTAAAAAAGATCTTTCTTGAGTTTTTATTATGTTTCAATGTTTGTCTTCTTGAACACAAATTGTTTTACTTAATTTGCACTTCTTTTTAGTAAATCAGAAATGTTTGTTTATATTTAAATTTAAAATTAATTTAAAGAAGTTTAACAGATAGAAAAGTGTACAGTCCTAAACGTAGAGAATAATCAAAAAATGAATACACATTATAACCACCATTGAGGTGAAAGAAAAGACACGTTACCCTCTGAAGGACATCAGAAGTCTTCCTTGATTTCCTACACAGTCATCATCTAACTGTGCTCACTATATATTAAATTGTTTTAAATTTTATACAAATAAAATTATGCAAAATAAATTTTTATCTAGTTTTCTCACTCAAAATTATGTTTGTAACATTTATTCTTGCTGAGTGTGGATGTAATGTCAATTAAAAAGTAATATTTCATAATAGAAATAAGCTAATTTTTTATTATTATGTAGATAAAATTTCCAGTTTGGGGCTCTTTGAAAAAGGGCTGCCATGAGTATGCTTGTCTTCATCCTTTGACACACATACTAGTAAGTGTTTGTTGGAGATACGCCTGCGAAGGTAATGGTTGTAACCTAGTGTATGCCATAACATACAAGAAATTCCTCAAAGTGATTTTACCAAACTCTCCTTCTTTGGCTCAATTCCCTTGCTAATGCTTGATGTTATCACATTTTAATTTTAGAAATTATGGTTTTGGATAATGGTATCTTATTTTGGTTTTATTTTAATTTATCTGATGATAAATAATTTTGAGCATCTTTTGAAATCTTTATTGCTCACTAGAATATACAAATTGTCTGACTTTTTAATTTTTACTGTATCACTTACATTTTTTATTGCTTTATGGGGAGAATATATATTTGGGGTGATGTAGATATACAATACATAAAATACTAAAACTAATATATACATTATATATATTTCAGTTTCATATATTGAAAATGTTTCCTCCATGTCATAGTTTGCATTTTTTACTCCAGTGATGTTATTCTTTAGTAGAACACAGTATTTTTTCTTTATGATTAGTGTTTTTGTGTTATGATTAAGAAATCTATTTAATTCAAAGTCTACTATGTTATCTTACAGAAACTTTTGGCTTATACCTTTATATTTATATCTGAATCTGGCAAGGATTGATTTTTGTGTATGGTGGAAGACAGGAGTCAAGATTTTCTGTTTCATTCTCATAAGACTACCTAATTGATCCAGGTTTTCCTTTTCACTTCTCTGGAGAGCCACCTTGGCCAGATGATATAAATCAAGTGGCTATCAAAGTGACTATAAAAGTGTGGGTCATTTTCTGGACTCTTTGTTAACGCCTCCAGCAGGCAAATAGGCCCCATTAGGCCCACTTTTGGGGATTTTATTCTTCCTTTCTTGAAAGTTATCAATACTTTGTAATTCTTTAAGGCATTTAGCAAGGTTTTATTTTTTCTCTTATTTTTTTCCATCTAGATATTTTCAGTGATGAAGTAGTTCTGAAATAAACTTCTCTACCACATAAAGAACTGAACATTTATTTTCACTTTAAATTAAAAATAATTGATTTATACTATTTGACACTGTTTCAAAGTATATTAAATGGCTCATATATATTCTCCTTTAGTCCACCTTACAAACTACATGAATAAAACTAATCATCCCTATTTGCACAGGACTGTCCTAATTTTTAACACTGTAAGTCCAGCATCTTAAGAAACTCTTTGGGCCCAAGCAACCTGAGACCCTTGTTTACCATATTAATATGACCCATCCATTGTTAGATATTATAATATATTTCTATTTGTTTTTGGGATAAACTCCACAGGATACTCAAACTTTAACATATTATATTCTAGTACTAAGTGATTTTTTTTAAAGTGTTTTACATTAGTTTAAATTAGGTTTCACTATACTTAACAGATTTGCCTAAATAGTGGTGGATAAATAAAAGATTAGATTTATTTTGTTTCTCATGTTTTGAAATTCTATAACTTGTAGGCTTCAAGTTGGTATGGTCTATTCTCCATGAAGTCAAATTCCCAATTCCCTTTTACATTATCTCTTCCTCATAAAAGGCCTTCATTCCAAACCACGACTCATGGTCCAGCATGCTTACTAGAGTTATGACCATTAAGCCATCAAACAGAAAGTGTGAGAAAACTTCAACTTTCCATTTATAAGGACATTTTCTATAAGCTAGGTAAAACCACTTATACATATATCATTTTAGCCAGAATATAATCACATGGTCATATCTATATGAAACAGATATTTAATATTATCATAGGTCTTTTTGTTCCTTATGTGTTTACTATTGAAGAAAACAAGCATGGCTGTTTAGTAAAAATTAAGTCTTTGCAAAAGATATTTTAGAATAAAATGACTTTATATTCTTATTTTATTTTATTTTGATATCTGATTTAGTGTAGGAAATTGGTCAGGGTGGTGGAAAAATTGTAGAAGGATGCAACCTTTCTTGGAAGGCTGGAATGTTTTGCAAAAGCCTCAGGAGGAGGTTATGACTGATGGCAGTCTAATCCTCTTACCTTGAGCTAATAGCATAGAGCATATAACAAGGGAACGTAGAGGAGTTTATCTACTAAGTAGCTTGTTTACTCATGTGGTCCTAAGACCAAACTTTGAATGTCCAGGATAAAACTGCCTTCTACTCAGGGGAGTCAGCAATGCTAATTACCCTCTAATGGTGTTTACTTGAGACCTTTGTCATTTTATCTGTGCTAAATAAGGGTGAAGGCTGCCGTCTTGTGGGGCACTGCTGACTTTGGCAGAGGTCCTCTGGCCACATTGACTTGCAAGCCTGTGTCAGTGTATGTTTTTCATGTATTGCTTGGTTGAGCCTGCTGATTGAGCTCGACAGTTGGTGCCCCATGTGAGGACATCGCAACAGATCACAGACTCGATAGTGAGTGTGCCTGCATGAGGGTGCTTCAACTGATCATGGATCCCGATGGAACTATCAGAAATAAAGGTGAAAAGACTGCACAGTCAATAAGTCAGTAAGTCGATAAGTCAGTAACTCAGTAAGTCATTGGCGCCTGCTTGAGATTTCCAAGTTCGAGGGAATTCTTCAGGCTAAGGTTTCATCATGAGACACCATTTATCAGCACAACGTAAATGGTATATAAAAGAATTGAAACAGCTGCTTAAAGTTAGCAGAGCCTCAGTTTTGCAGGCTCAATTCAGGAACCTAATGCAAATTGTTGTTTTCCATAATCCATGGTTCCCAGAAGAAGGTATGCTAGATGTAGAGCTCTGGGAACATGTGGGGAGAACTCTTAAACAGCATCATGCATGACTGCAATTGGTCCCAGTAACATCTCTAATGTATGGACCTTAGTTAGGGCTGCTATGATCCTGCTCTACATAGAAGAGCCTGAAACGGAAAGGGAAGAGGGACTATCACCTACCTTACCACCTCCATCTCCACCGTTAGCCCCACTGTTACTGAAGAAAAGTGTCATAGAGGAGACAGAAATTCTTCCTGAGCCCTCTCCCCCAATAAATTGGAAAAAAAGACAAGGGATTCACTACAGCTATGGGACCCTGTCTTAGGCAAGAGGTGTTAGAAGGGGAGCTCTTGGCCTGCTCAGTAATACAAGATTGACATGGCAACCCGGTACATAAACCCATTTCTTTTGACACTTATAAAGAAATAAGAAAAAACATTAGAGAAAATAAAACCACTAGCCCATTTATGAAAGGATTATTGAAGGCCATAGCAGACAACTGCCGTATGACTCCATGGAACTTGTTAGTATTACCTAAAACAACTTGAGGTCCCAGCCAATACCTCCTCTGCAAGGCAGAGTAGTGCCAACAACAAGTCAACCAGAATCATGTGACTAGGAAGGACATAACAGCTGCTATGCTGCAGGGGAGGGTCCCCTATGCCAATGTACAGCAACTATTACATTTTGTTCCCCAAGCCTATGCACAAGTGTCTTTGTGCACTCTCGGGATTTGGGACCAAATTTCTCAAAGCAGAGTTCAACAGGGATCTTTTATAAATGTTCAACAAAGGCCTCAGGAGCCATTTGTTGAATTTATTAATCAGCTAACTCAGGCAATTAAAAGAGAAATTAGTCACACCAAGGCTGCTGATATCTTATTGTTGCAATCGGCCTATGAAAACACTACTATGGATTGCCAACAAGCAATACAGGCAATGAGAGGAAAGTCAGCTACTGTTAGGGAACTTAGAACAGCATGCCAACTAATAGGAACTGAAACACACAAAACCAAAATATTGGCTATGGCATTAAGGCCTCATAAAATAAAAAGGGAGAAAAACCTTAATTATTTTGTGTGTAAAGAGTCAGGGCATATGAAGAGGGAATGCCCCAATAGTAGAGACCAATGTAACTCAGGGAAAGAACCCCCTTTTATATGCCCTGATGTAAAAAGGGAAAATATTGGGCATATCAATGTGAGTCCAGGTTTGATCAAGATGGCAAACCCCTAAGTAATCAGACAGGAAACTTCATGAGGGGCCAGCTCCAGATTGGAAACTTCCATCTGACCAAGGAAAGCCACCAGCATGGCAACTGGGGCCATGTCAGCTGCTTTCCTTTGTCAGATGGAAAGCTCACAATCCTTTCTCTCAGAGTAGCCACCACTGGGAGCACAGGACTGAACTTACTCTACCTTAGTGAATTCATTCTAAAAGAAGGAGAAGACCCCAATAGGGTTGACTGGGTTCTGGGGCCCACTCCCTCCAGGAGCAGTAGGATTAGTCCTAGGGTGATCAAGCCTATCCAGTAAAGGAATTAATGTGCTCACCAGGGTAATTGATAGTGATTATCAAGGTAGGATATTAGGAATAATGAAATGTAAAGGTCTGCATAGTCTTCCCCTGGATCAAAGATAGTACAATTACTTCTTTTACCATACTGGGTCCCTAACACCCAGAAAAGAAAGGAGAAAGGGAAGTTCTGGATGCATGGGAGCCACAGGAGTATATTGAAACTAATTAACCACTGATCAGAGAGCCATGATTACCTTAAAAATTAGAAATAAAAATTTTACTGGCTTATTGGATACAGGGGCAAATATTTCAATCATGAGCAATCAAAACTGGCCAGAAAGTTCACCTTGGGTCACTCAGAAGCATGCTGTGCCCTCTAACATGCTGTGATTTGGAAGGAAGAAAATCGGTTATATAACCTCTAATTATGCCCATTTCTGTTCATCTTTGGGGATGAGACCTGTTAGCTCCATGGGGGCATTACTTAGCAGACCCCTTTCTAATAATGGCCACTGTTATTATCCTTCATCTACACCTGACATGGCTCTCTCAAGATCCTATCAGGGTAGAACAGTGGCCTTTCAAGGAAGAGAAATTACAGAGAGCTCATGAATTAGTTGAAGAACACTTAAAAGCCAGCCATATAGAACCATCTAACAGCCACAAGAATACACCCATTTTCATCATTCCCAAAACGTCTGGCAAATGGAGACTTTTGTATGACTTACTGGCTATTAATGCTAATTTACAACCTATAGAGCTACTTCAGTGGGGGCTCCCCTCCCCCACAGCAATTTCTCAAAATTGGCTATATCATTATTGACTTAAAAGACTGCTTTTATACTATTTTCCTTGCAGAACAGGACAGTGAAAAAATTGTGTTTACATTACCAGCTATAAATAATGAAAGGCCAGCATGCCGATTTTATTGGAAAGTGCTTCCTCAAGGAATGCTGAACAGTTCTACTGTGACAGAATTGTGGAAGATGGGCTCAGGTCATTCCCCAATAGGATGTGTTCTTCCAGGCCCTTGGTCCCTTACTCACCCAAGAATTGGGGAGAGGACTCCACTGGGCATGGTGAGATTGTTTTAAGTAAATATCAGAATCCAAAGAGTTTTGCAGAAAGTGATTTATTTAGGCAGAGAGAGAGAGATAAAAAAAGGAGAAAGAAAGGCAGCTCCCAGGATGTCATGGAAGGGAATCCAGAGACAGAGTCCACCTAGATGTGGGAGAAGGGGTCTTTTAACCTGAGTGTTATTCCTGCCCTATTCGAGTTTTCCAACCTATGAAAGGAGTTCCTTTAAACTTCCACTAGAGTGATTAACCTTTTTATCTTCTTGAACACAAGAATGTTAAACAAAGACCTCTACGCTGCAGGATGGAGATGTGGAAGAAAGCAGGTCAGGCATGTCTCTGGGAAGTTCTTGCTTTGAAACCACAACCCTTCGTGGACCTGGGAAGATAATACATTCCCTCACTACCATGTGTCAGTATCATGTAAATCAGGTTTTGCTCCCAAGTAGAAAAGAATTTCCTAATTCCAAGATTATTCATTTTATGCCTGATTTTGTGGCAGCCCCAACAGGGCCAGTACTTTTAAGTTTTTATGACTCTGTCCAAAGGAATACATGGTTAATATGTTTTATCACAGTGCCTGAAAAGTACCAATGTCCTCTCCTTGGAAATATCTTGAATATACTAAGTTCCTGATGAGTAAAATCTCAAAAGGTTAAATTAAATTTTACATAAGTTAATCATTTAATTAGCAACTTACGTAAGTTAAATGATTACCAAAAATTACTGGGTGGTATTAACTGGCTTCACCCTACCTTGGACATAACTACTGATAAGTTGCAAAACCTGTTTTGTACCTTAAAAGGCAATGCTGTCCTAGATTCTCCTAGGTACATAATCCTGCAGCAAAAAGGGACATTGAAAAAATAGAGCAGGTGATATCTCATAGGCAGCTAGATAGCATGGACCCAGAATATTCAGTTCAATTGTTTATCTTTTCCAGTAACCATTTCCCAACATGATTAATAGGACAAATGGCCACAGGACTGTGCTTTCTAGAATGCTTTTTTTGCTCACATACCAGGACTAAAACACTATCTCCCTACATCCAGTGAGTTAGTAAAGTCATCTATATGAGCCACAGACCATGAAATCAGTTGATATGTTACAACCCTGATGCCATAAGAATTCCTTTGAGTAAAAAGCAATTTGAAGCAGTATTGCCCTTCTCTTTAGAGCTTCAGATAGTAGTCTCCAATTATGCAGGCCATATAGAACACACCCTTCCTGCTGACAAACTGCTTCAGTTCTTACCTTGTACTTCCATAATTATGCCTACAAAAGTAGCTACTCCCCCATTACTAACGCTTTAACGCTATTTACTGATGGTTCTGGTAGGAATGGAAAAATGGCAGTCTGATGGAGGCCGAATAATTTCCTCATTAGATCTGGTTTTACTAGCACTCAGAGAGCTGAAGTTGGAGCTCTAACATTGGTCCTAGAGACTTTCTGCTCAGCCCATCAATATTGTTAGTGACTCTGCTTACTCTATTTATTGCAGAACCTTGAGACAGCCCTAATTAAGTCTACTCTGGAGCCTACTCTGTTTGTCCTTTTTCTTCGACTTTAGCAATTGCTGAATCAATGTACACATCCTATCTTTATCACACATAATTGAGCCAGAGCTTACTGCCTGGCCCACTGGTTCGTGGCAGTGATCAAGCAGATCTGCGAGTTATGGTGTCACCACTTGACCAAGCCACCTAATTGCATCAATCATTCCATGAAAATTGGAGAAACTTAACTAAACAATTTCAATTTACTCAAAAACTAGCCAAACAAATCATCTTTCAATGTCCAGATTGTCAGCTCTCAGGCACTTTCCCTCCTTCTACAGGTATTAACCCTAGAGGACTAGAACCTAATCAGTTATGGCAAACAGATGTTACACACACCCTTGAATCGGGAAAACTAAGGTATATACATGTATCAGTTGATACCAGCATTCATCAAATTAGTGCACACACTCTTCCTGGAGTGTCCACTTGATATGTCATTAAACATCTTCTATTAACTTTTGCATTTATTGGGCAGCCCAAAAAATTAAAACCGATAATGGCCCAGCTTATGCCAGCTCACAATTTCAACAATTTTTTCAGGCATGGATCGTCCAACATTCCACAGGCATCCCATATAACCCCCAAGGACAGGCCATAGTAGAATGTGCCCATGCCACCCTTAAAAATATGCTCAGAAAACAAAAAAGGAGGAGTATGAGTAAGGACCCTGCAACACTACTATCACAAGCCTTATTTACCTTTAATTTCTTAAACTTAGATGATAAATTTCAATCAACTATAGAAAAGTGCTTTGCTGAAACCTCTCAAAATATAAAACCTGCAGTTTTGTGAAAAGATGTAAACAGTAATGATGTCATCCAACTGATTTGGCAACATGGTGAAGAGAATATGCTTGTGTTCACAACCCCTCAGGTCCTCTTTGGATTCCAGTACAATGCATCAAACCATAGCATGGTATGGCTAGGACCCAACCCAGTACCAGAGATGAAGAAAATGACCCTGTAGACCAGGAACCCCAGCCGATGTGACTTCCTCAAACAATACAGGCCCTGAACATTATGCTGAAGAAGACAATTCAGAAGGCTAAGCAAATCCTGCTCCTAACACAAATACACTTCACTCCAGATATTTTGTTCCTTTTTCATTCTCTCATTTTGCCTGCAACCTGTAGCTGCTATACTCTATTAAGCCTATTTTCTAAAGCTGACTTTTTTCCACCTGCTACTTATGCAGACACTCCCTTCCCAGCCTCTGACAATGCAACTGCTTGGCTAGAAAGGATTAACATGCCCCTGTGGAGCATCTCATTAATGGCATACAGTGGATTGATGTGCCTAGTAACATGACATGTCAGTCCTTGATTGGAAAAGAATGTTACTGATTATACTCATGTTTCTCTTATGTTATCTCCTAATTATAAGAGGTAAAGCCAAAATACCACTTCTAACCACTACATCTGACAAAACTGCTGCTGCACATTATCTGTACTCTTTAATCAAAAAAACCTGATGTAAAAAACAGAAAAGGGGGAGATATAGGAGATTGGTTAGGGTGGTGGAAAAATTATAGAAAGACACAAAACTTCTTGGAAGGCTGGAAGATTTTGCAAAAGCCTCGGGAGGAGATTATGGCTGAAGGTAGCCTAATTCTCTTACCTTGAACAAATAGCAGAGAGCATATTAGGAGGGAATGTAGAGGAAATTATCTAAATATCTTGTTTACTCATGTGGTCCTAAGGCTGACTTTTGAACATCTGCAGGCAAAACTGCTGTCTACTCGGTTGAGGGGATGAGGGGGTTCGGCAATTTTAATTACCCTCTAATGGTGTTTACCATCGATACTAAATAAATACAAAGGTTGCTGGCTTATGGAGGCCTCTGCTGATTTTGGCAGAGGTCCACTGGCCATGCTGACTTGCAAGCCTGTGTGAGTGTATGTTTTTCATTCATCACTTGGTCTACTGGTTGAAATTGACAATTTGGGGATCTAGAATAGATAAGCATCACAGAATTTTGGAAAAAAACTCTTTTTTTTTTCTGGAAAAAATCTGATCTCCTAATGTTTGTTGGAAATTATTACAGTGTTTGGACGGACATGGTTTCTCATGCCTATAATCCTAACACTGTGGGAAACCATGGCAGGAGAATCACTTGAGCTCAGGAGTTCAAGACCAACCTGAGTAATATAATGACACCAGGTTGCTATTAAAAAAAAAAAAAATTGTCAGAGTAAGGTGGTGCAAACCTATAGTCTCAGCCCCTCAGGAGGCTGAGGCAGAAGGATCCCTTGAGCCCAGGATATTCAGTTTGCAGTGAGCTATGATTGTGCTAAGACACTCCAGCCTGGTGACAGAGCAAGACTGTATCAAAACATAGAAAATAATTTAAAAAAATTCCTATAATGTTTGCACCTTCAACTTTTTGTTAGCAAAGGACATGTTCATCTAATTAAATGCTCTTTTAAATTTTTTGTGACAATAGTTAAATTGTATAGTTTTTCAGTTTTATCAGTTCATTATCAACTTTATTTACAAAATTTGAATCATATTATTGTTTTGTATTAGATTCCAAATTTACATTCTGAGTTTATTTTCACTCTTTCCCAACATCCTCTCTTTCTCTTGATGAGTCTTATCACAGGTTTGAAAAGCTTGTGTTTGATTTCCTATTTTTTTTTCAATTTCAACTCCTATTTCCTAGAATAGTTTCATTGTTTACTGTTTTTTTTTTTCATGAGGTTCAGATTTCTGTTTTACCTTAATGTTTATTATTTCAGAATCTTAAATTTAATGTGAAATATTTAGATTATCCATTTGCTCTTTTAATCTGAAGATTTCATCTTTAATTTTGTAAATTAACTTGCTTATTACCCCAAAATTTTCAGAATTAAATTTATTTTATCTCTGTATGAATCTTCAAGTGACTCATGTCCTTTAGATTATCCAATAGTGGTTTTGATTTTTAGTACTTTCTATCTCCTTATCAACTTCTGAAGTCTCATAGGAGAATTCATCTGCCTATGGTTCCTTGTTATCTGCTGGTATATTTATTGTACCTCTCAAACAATTATTCAAGTCTATATTTCAATGACTGTACTTTTCCCGCCTATTTCTTTTCAATTGGAGTTTCTTTATATCTTCTTGCTCATATGTAGGTTTTCAAAATCTTTTCTTATATCCTTGAGGGTATTTATTATGCTCATGTGAAATCTTGTTTCCATGTGATCTTTTATTCAGGTTCTTTTAGAATAAGATATTCAAGTTTTAAAATTTTATTTTATGCTGTTTTTGCTTTTCTGAAATATCATTATTTTCCACGTGACTCATATTTTTCCAGAGTATAAGCTATTTTTGATGGAAGTCTATAATGAGTGAGATAAAAATTCTAGGCCCTAACTTCTGTTCCTTCTAGGGAGTTTAATGAAAAATAAGCATGTCATAGTTTGGGAAGCTCCTATCCCTAAAATCTTGACTTTAAAACCTGTTTGCAAAACCAAGTAAGCTGGTCTCTTGAATCAAACATGACTTTTCCCAAGAGTTTTCCTCATCTTGAGTGTGTTTATATTCGTGAGAGTTTGTAAAAGACAGAGAGAAAATACTAGGAAAAAAAGTATGATTTTAACAGACACCTACTGCTACCACCTCTCACCCTAACTGGGATTTGGGGACATCTAGACGTGGTTAGAAAAGGGCATGAGTTGAAAGTTCTACTTCAATTGATTTAAATATATGTGGGGACTGGCCAACATATGAAAATTAAATCCATATGTACCTACCTGAAATTTATTTCCTTTTTTAGTATTTAAAAGCAGAAGCAATAAAAATTAGGCATTTGTACGTAATAACATACATGCTGCTTGTGTTATATTCCTTAGTGTTCTTTAGCAATTTTAAAGCCCTAATTATTTGTGTCCTTGTCAGGTTGAAACCAAAGCTAGTGTTATCCCAGCTTATTTGCAGTAGAAACAGCCTATGAAGGGACTTCTGTTAATTCTGAAGACTATGGATGGGTGACAATGGAAAGAGTTGTATAATATCCTTAACTTTTGGCACGAGTAGACTATCTTAAGGTGTAATTATTATCAGAAAAAATGTCCTGTAGTATGTTTCCTTATTCCATTAATTTTTAAACTACTTCCCTTAGCTTTGCAGTTTATCTATTTGAATAAGCTCATAAAAAACTAATTTTCAGATTATCAAATGTTTTATTCCTCTTAGGTTTTCTGGAACATACTTATTTTATGTAGTAAAGGACACATATTTGGGACTTTGCTGGATAACACAGTAATTTTCTCTAAAATCTCCATTATTACTAATAATTTCCCTATACACATATCTGATGTTCTTTTTAATAACAAGGAGCCACTCAGTTATCTTAATCAATTACCCACTTGGAATGATATGTTCAAATAGAACCAAATTCTATCATGTCTATCATATTTTCTTACCAGTTGATAGGAAAGGATGTGATAAATGTTCACACTAATTTTAATGGCTAATTTTTAAGTCTGTATAATTTATTCATACTGATCTATTTTATTAGTTCATTTTTTGAAATTCTTTATTATCAACACATTTCATATACATAAGAAAAATATATAAATGTCCTTTTGTCAATGTGGTATTGTAGTAGAAACAATATACTTTAGTTTTCTTGCAGACTCTATCTGACATTTTAGTCAAGTTTTAAAAGTTATAGTTGCTTACTATAAAGGATGTATTTAAAAGTTCTATTATTTTGGTCTCTGATACATTATTTTTTTGTATGTGGCAAATGGTATAACAATGCTCTTAAAAGGGAATAAATTTCTTAATAAGACACTCCCTGCTATTTGTTAATGGTGGGGTTAGTATCAATTTTTATCATGTTATAGAATTTATTATTGATTTATTATGAGCCATATTAATCACATCTTTCTAAATATACATAGTTTTTTAATGACATGAAACTCAAAATATACAAAAGCATATGAAATTTCCAGGGTTAAAATATTCTTACACATATATCTAGCTTCATTGCATAAAATATGGGAAAACCTTCCCAAGAATGTGAATCCTGTCTTTAGCTAGAATATATGAAAATAGGAAACTCTAAATCTCAAGGCAAATCATTCCATTTTTGGCAGGTCTTCCCTATTAGATGTTTCTGCTACAAGTTGGTCCTAAATATATTTTCCATTTCTCCAAGTTCTATTCTCTACATTCTTACTGTAGAAATCTACCTGCTTTCTAAAATTATATTTCTCTAGAGATTTCTTTTATACAGATCATCTTCCCTTACAAATTTTCCAAATTATATCTTTCTAAGTGATATAGAAATTATCACTCTTCCCAAATGGGTTACACTTTTCTTAATCTAGTAAAAATTTGTGAGCTAAATTAAATTTACCGAGCCAAAAATATATCATTTTTCTTTCACTGTTGATGATATATTATTAAATATAGTCTAAGGCCATATATGTTCCTTGAACAAGAATGTCATATTTTATCTTCTCTTAATTCATTTTTGACTCTGTGACTAAAAAGTTTCTTTTAAAGCATTGAACTTCGTTCCAAATCTAGACTGCTTTAGCATTTTGCATTTTTTTAAAGGACTGGGGAAAGCTAAAGGCAAAAGTGCAAACAAGGCCTTACTTATGGTACATGTGTGTATTTTTCAAAAACATATTTAATTCAATATTCTAAATTGTCATATAAGCAATTTTTCAGAGTCCAATTGAATAAACTTTATGGCATCCAAAAACTGAAAGATAGATGAAAGATAGTTGAAGAGGAGACTCCAGTCAAAATTTAGAGTAGTATGTGTATATTTCTGGGATGGAGAGAGGACATGATTTAGAAGCATTTGGTGACATTTTAATGCTATTGGTAATATTCTTATTCTTAAAGTGGGTAACTCTAGTAAGACTTCATTATTCCTTCCAAAACCAGCATAAATATTATACATATCCTTTAATGTGTATCTAATGCTATAAAAGTATAATTTTTAAAAAAAGCTAAAATAACTAATGCTAATATAAAATAAAAATATATAAAACATTTTATTCAACTCATTAATAAAAGAAAGATTCAGGAAACCATTTAGACCAATTCAAAGATCAGTTGAGAAACTGTGTAATTATAGGCAACTTAATAAAGAAATGTCATTATAAGATTACAGGGTTGGATTTGTCTTTAAGTAATATCCTATAAAAAAAATGAAATGTGTCTTTAGCTCACATGATATTGTCAAAATATGCCACTCAGATCTTTGCATTGTTTTCAGGTTTTTGGGGTATTTTTAAAAAATAAGTTTAAAAACTTAAACATAATCAAACTAAAATTAATAAATTAAAAAGAAAATTTATATTTATACAAAAAAGATTTGTTTCACTTAAAATTATTATTTAAATAATGTTAATAATCCACATGTATTTAGATATTAAGCAGGATATTTTCTTAAATTGTCTTTTTTATCAATGTTTAAAATAGAAATGAAGATAGAAATATTAAATAAAAAATCAATTAAAATTATTTTAAGAATATTTCTTTTCCTTTGCATGACTGTCATCTGTTCAACAGCTGTTTGTTGTGTTTTATGGTGTATCTTGTACATGTTGGGTGTTGCTCTGAGAATCTGGGTATATGAAAGAAAGAAGATCTAATAATTATTTCCTCTTGTTGCATTTACATTTTAGTGGAAGCAGTAGATAATACTTAAGTAAACCAATAGCAGAACTTCAGATAGTGATATGTGCAATGTAAACATATATATAATAAGAAATAAAATTTGGATAATAAGAGAGAAATATGGGGCATGAATAGAGTAGACTGTTGCTTTAGACCAATGAAGCCTTCTGAATGAGAAAAGGTAGTTGTGTTAAGATCATTTGAAAATATGAGTCACTTATAACATATGCTTCCGAATAAATGATAAAAATCACATCTTGCTATTAAAAAAATAGGTTACTAATATAAATCTATCAGATGAATTGAACTTATCTAATATACTGCACAAATTTCCAAATAGAAAAGACTGATGTTTCTATCCTGATATTCTGTTTCAAAGCCATTTGTCAAAATATAAAATAAAATGTGAATTATGTTTAGAGGTGTGGGAATGCCATGGATTATAGTATTGGATTAAGTTTAACAAGATTGTTGAATCATATTGCAAGGCAAACCATAATGCTGCTCCATCTTAAGACATGGTGGAAGTGTTTATATTGCCTTTATTGCTATTACTATAATTACCATTAATCTATTGTGTTGGAAATGAATAACTTCTTATTTTTGTTATAAAAGCAACATAGGTATATAGAAATAAAATTTTAAACCATTAAGTTGGACATATTATTGAAAGTAAAATTTTCTTCCCTGTCATTCCCCAAATTGTTGCTCACATTTGTCATTTTCTGTTTTTGGTTCATCTGACATGTTATGTTCAGTAGCTTGATTAAGTTTTCCCAGTTTAAGATATCATTCCCTATTATATATACATTATTTTCTCTAAATAAAATACTATGTCTGAATCATAGAGCAAGAAATATGCGTATGTTACTGAACTTATGCTACTTGGTTCAAATTTCAAGATCAGATGGAATATGTTTTCTTCTACTGACTACAAGGTTTTATCTCATTTTTGAATTTTCACTTTCTTGTTCATCTTCTTGAACCCAATTTGTCTTTCACTTGAATTTTCTACTGATTTTACATCATTTTGTTATTAAATGAGACATTTTACTTAATAAACCACTAACACATTTATTTAATGAAACAAATAACTAATATATTTCCTTCTTTTTAGGTGCATTTTATGGCTGTTGTCCTGGGATCTTTTTAAGTTGCATATTTGGCTACTCTTTAATTATAATATTTTATACTTTCTTGACTCTTCATTTTTTTCAGTCATATTTCAGCACTCCGGAAATGTACTGGATGCTGGCATATTATGAAGTATTTTTATTTTAATCTTGTACTAATTGATAAGACATGGCATTTTATGTGGAAAATAATTTTTCCTGAGAACTGTGCAGGCATTGCTTTTTCTAAATTCACTGATAACCCCCTCCTCCCCCAGCATTTTTTTTTTTTTCTTAGTTTGGGTTTTCCCAAAGCAGCCTTTTCAGCAAGAATTTGATTTCAAATACTTGTTTTGGGAAATGAACCCAAAAAACTCGCAGTGTAGAAGGGAAATCCCACAGAAAAGGAAGTTAAGCAAGATTTGTTATCAAGTGAGTTACCACAGTGGGTATCTGAAACCTCATCCCACAGAAGATCCTTGAGAGTCAATGCAACTGTTGTTCCTCAGTGTAATTATTACCCCTGAAGAATTAGGAATGATTGGCATTTACTCCCCAGGTTTTATCATTCATTGAATGAGGCATTGAATTCCCAGGCATGGGCTCTGATGAGCTGAGAATTGTAGGCAAAAAAACACAGGTGCTGGCAATTGAACTTTGGATGAAGGGTTGTAGATCTGACTGCATATGTTTGTACACAGTCTGTCACCTTGTATCTGTTTCCCCACTCTCGAAGAATTTATGAAATTATCTTTATTCTTTGAATTTCAAAATTTCAGAAGAATGCATCTATTTATTTGAGGAACATTTGGTCTAACATTTGGTAGTCTAAAGTCTTTCTTTAGCTCTGTGAAAAGTTATTTTGTTATTATTTTGATTATTTCATTCATTCCACTATCATTCTTTTTTTCTTTCAGAAACCTCTATTAGACAGATGTTGGTGGATTTCCTAGGCCTTATTTTCTCATACATATATTGATTTTTTCCTAAACAATTGTGTTTTTATGTTCTGTGACCTCTTGATTGCTTGCTGCTTTTTTTTTTCCCCCTCAGCAAGCTGTTAGGTTTTATGTATACCTTTGTTTTTTTATCCTTTTATAGAAGGAATATATCCTGAGGACTTTTAAGAGGCATTCTCTGATTGTCTTGCTCTCATCTGTGGTCTTATTCTCAAATTAATCAAAGTATTATTGAATTGATGTTTTATTATTTTGATAACTCCTAGAGAAAACTCTTTCTGATGCAGGATGCAAGGAGTGGTGTTCCAGCTCGAAGCAGCCACTCTTATTTTTTGGTGTCAATTTCAAGTACATATCAGGTATGTTTTATTACAGATTTTTCTAAGTTTTAATGTTAAATATTCCTCCCTTCTTTTATATTATTTAAAATTTTAGTTGATTTTGATAGAAGGAAATGGAGTAGCTTACCAATTTTATCTTAGTTTAACTCATCTTAAAGTTAATTAATATAAATAGAACCTAAAAATAGACTTTTTTTTTGTAAGTAGCTTTTTTTTCTATGAGCTTTCTTTCTTTTTGTAAGTAGTTTCTTAGCAGTTATTAATATTTGTAGTTAGTTTCAAAATTAAGTGTTTTTCATCTTTTATTAATTTATACTTTTTGAGACAGGGTTTCCCTCCATCTCCCAGGCTGGAGTTCAGTCATATGATCATAGCTCACCGTAACCTTGACCTCCTTGGCTTAAGAGATGTTCCCATCTCAGCCTCTTAAGTAGCTGGGACTACAGGCGTACACCACCCTGGAAGGCTAATTTTTTAATGCTTTGTAGATACGGATCTTACTATGTTGCCAGGGCTAGTCTCAAACTCCTGGGCTTAAGTAATCCTCCTGCCTCAGTGTCTGAAAGTGCTGGGATTACAGACTTGAGTCACCATACCTGGAAAAATGATATTTTTCTAATTATACAAGTGCTATAAGTTCATCAAAGAAATATTTTAAAATATATGAATATATATAAAAAGTAATATCAGAATATCTACTACAACAGCTCATATGATACTTAATTTTAGGTAGTTTTCTCCATATATATTTAGAATTTCACTAGTGTGTTCCTTTAAAATATATTTTAGTGTGCATTTTTTATTATTATAATTTATGGTGAAGAGATTAACACATACATTTTCTATTAAAATCTCTGTTTTTAGTACTATATGAGGGTTCTCTAGAAGAAGAAAATTAATAGATGATATATGTATATAACCTATTTGTTTATGGATTTTTTTGTTTCTCCTATAACTCTAATTATTTATTAAATGTATATGTGTATGTGTGTATATATATATATACACACACATAAACACACACACACACGTATACACACAAATACATATATTTCAGTTTACAAATTACAAAAAGGGCATATGAATGCATACGTATATCTTAGACATACATAAATATGTATATATGTACCCTTTTCCATAATTTTTAACCTGAAATATTGAGTCTGTTGTGGAGTTGTGGACCTAATTCTAAAAATGAGACAAACAAGTCAAGACCATGGTTTATACCCATTAAAATGTTCGAAGAAATATTACATAGGGACCAAGTAACAGCAACTGGTTGTAATGAATTCAGGATTTGAGCCAAATGTCCAGCTCATTTAATCTGACTTTAAATATATATGATGAAAACCAGCTGGGCACGGTGGTTCATACCTGTAATCTCAGCACTTTTTAGGCAGCAGCATTGCTTGAGCCCAGGAGTTTAAGACCAGCCTGTGCAGCACAGCAATACATATCTCTACAAAACGAAAAATTAGCTAGGCATGGTGGAGCATGCCTGTGGTCCCAGCTACTCAGGAGGCTGAGGTAGAAGGAACACTTGAGCCCAGGAAGTTGAGGTTGCAGTGAGCCATGATTAAACCACTGCTGTCCGGCCTGGGTAACAGCAGGACACTTTCACAAAAAAACAAAAAACAACAACAACAACAACAACAACAAAACAAAGATGATTCATAGATTGATTGATAGATAATAGATAGATAGAATTCGATCTGAAACAGATACAATATTTAAGGTTAAAAATTATGGAAAACACACATATGTATACTCATATGTAATATGACTCAGGGCACACATATTAATACATATAGGTGTAAGTCATATTATATGTATCTATATATGTGCCCTTTTTCATAATTTTTAACCTGAAATATGTAGAGGAACAAAGCTAATAGGTGGTTTTATGTATATATTTTATTTTTTTATGGATATGTTTTCATTATATAATATAGAGCTATATTTACATAACTGCCTATTTGAAACTTTCAGAAAAAAATAAATTACATTAGACATAGTTTTGACAGGCCTTACTTGTATTTTAAAAAAACAAATTACAAAGTAGATTGAGCTAGAATGAAGTAAAGATTACTGTAAATCCTCTAAAGTATTTATTTGTTTTATTTATATTAAGGGAGTAACAATTAGCTTAATTTAAAATTTTAATATTTTTCATCTGCAAATCATTTCCTAAGACCTTAACATGCTTTCTAGTTTCTAGTTTATTTTATTTTAAATTAAAAATATTATCTGTTATTTGACACTAATATAATTATCCTGGTTTTTAATAACCATTTTTGAACTAATACTATTTATAGTGGTAATAATGATGGAGGCTAAAAACATGAAATAAGCAAAAATATTTGGAGTTTGTGTACTTATTTTTAATAGAGGTGAAATAATCAATGTTAAGAAGTGTGAAGAAGGTAAAATATTCCCTCTAAAAGAAATTGCTTATTGGAAAAGAGGCGCTATTTGTTTTCAAAGGTAATCCAAGTACAGAGAGAAGAAAATGTGATTATTCATAAACACATTCGAATTAAGTATTTTTTCTTCTATGCTTTCTGGTGGTGATATGGAATTCTAGTTTAAATGAGAAGTTTGCATTCAATTTGTAGACATTATGTGACTCTTCTATATTAACACCCTGTTCAGTTAGGAAAATTACAGAAGAATCTACAATTAAAACAATAACAACAAAAAGTGGTCCACACAGGGGAACTGATTGAAAGTTACAAAAGAGGCCATAATGTTAGAATGAATTGGGAAATAAAAATAATACTTTCCAAAGAAATATGTAAAGGAGGCTGATTAGAAATCTTCAGAGATATAAAAGAGAACCAAGAGATTGCTTTGGCATGCTTTGGCAAAGGGGTAAAAAAAAATGAAAAAGACAAGCTAGTATAAAATATGACTAAAAGGAGAAAAGAGGAGATTTGAATCCTAATAAATAACGTTTTTGTGTTTGTTCTTTAGGCAAGCTCTTACTCTGTCACCCAGGCTGGAGCACAGTGGTGCAATCACAGCTCACTGCAGCCTTGACGTCCTGGGCTCAGGTGATTCTCCCACCTCAGCATGCTCCACCCTGCATGACCAGCTGTTTGTGTGTGTGTGCGTGCGTGGGTGCGTGCGTGCGTGCGTGTGCCTATAGAGGCAGAGTTTTCTGGGTTGCCCAGGTTGGTCTCAAATTCCTGGGCTCAAACCATTCACATGCCTCAGCCTCCTATAGTGCTAGGATTCTAGGCATGAAACGCTGTGCCCAGCCTAAATAATGTTTTAACAAAAGTGTACTACCATTGACTGAATTAAATATTAATTAAGTAATAAAAGATACATTACGTAGGACCAAAAGAAAATTATAGTAAGACAATGCAAGAAACAAGAGACCCAGTTCTCACTGGAAAGTATAGAAAGACTATAACAGATAATAAGTACATAGAAAGTAATAATAATTAAAAAAAAATCCTGATGGGCTGGTTGCTGTGGCTCATGTCAGTAATCCCAGGACTTTGGGAGGGTGAGGAGGGTAGAAGTCTAGAGCCCAGAAATCCAAGAGTAGCCTGGGCAACATGGGGAAACACCATCTCTACAAAAATAAATAATAAGCCAGGAGTGGTGGCACGTGCCTCTGGTTCCATCTACTCAGGAGGCTGAAATGGGAAGATCACCTGAACCCAGGGAGGTTGAGGCTACACTTAGCCATGATTGTGCCACTACACTCCTGCCTGGGTGACAGAGTGAAACCTTGTCTCAAAA
Organism: Cebus imitator; assembly: GCF_001604975.1. Taxonomy (NCBI): domain Eukaryota; kingdom Metazoa; phylum Chordata; class Mammalia; order Primates; family Cebidae; genus Cebus; species Cebus imitator. Next base: position 8,976,556 of record NW_016107332.1, read on the forward strand.
CAACAACAACAGCAAAAGGAGTGGTAATTCCAGTCTTAATTCAAACCCAAAAAGAGTATTACACTAGTCAGAAAAAAGTAAATGACAAAATAATAATTCTTGACATTCAATTCATATGCAAAATATTTCACAGAATATTTTTACAAATCATTTTCAAAGAAACTGCCACTTACATTGTGCTGTATAATTTTCTACATCATACATAATGTATGTGAGCTTTGACTTGTCACTTGGATGCACATGTGCAATGATTAGAGTTAACAAAAGACCATTGTTTTTTCCAGAGGAAAAGTAAAACTTAATTTTCTAAAAGCAGTCTGCAAACTAGGGGCACACTACCTGACGAACTTCAGGGCAGAATAAAAGTGCACTTCGATGAGGGGAATTGGAGAGTTAGAGATTATAAAGTTAAAAATCTCAGGTCAGAAGAGGGTTGAACAGAATGAGGTATAGAATGTTGACTGAATGATCATTAAGCCGCAAATCATCATTCTCTCTCAATTTGCTAATTTCAAGTCGTTGGTGGGATGGTACCAGCTTGTCTGTTGGTGGCCAGTTGGGGAATTTCTAGCTATAGTTGTTTTTGACATTGTTTTCAAGAACTGCTCTTTGATTTGGTTGCAGAAAAACAGGTTTTGCAATACTCTCCAAGGACACACAGAGCATGACTCTTCCCTCACCCTACCATGGCCTCTTGGTTCTCCGAGATAGCAGTTCATCTTTTCATCTTGTCTGTCAACTGGGGGCATGATTTGACATTAACAAGGCCTTATGAATGCATCCCTAGTGTCATTCCAAAAGGATTTTGGAATGGGTAATGACAAATGAAGTGACATCATAGAAAAATGTGCAATCTTAAGTGGGTTTAACAGGACTGCAAGAGCCCACCTGAGTAGTCAGCACAGCAGCACAGGTTCTGCATGTTGGAAATTGATTCTCTGTCAACTTTTCTTAAATCTGAACTAACGTGAGTGCTGAGTATAACATCATCATTAGTACTGCTTCAACTTTAGTAGCATTTTGGCTTCCTCAGAACTCAAGTTTGGAGGAGTTGATTTCATGAACTGTCATGAGATGGTAAACTAGACTTCTTCAAACTTAAACTTTTTTTCTGATTTTATTTCTATCATTTCATGTGCCGTATACAGTTAAAAATGGTTAAAGTATACATGCTTAGATAATAAGCTATTACCCCGCCTGTTTGACTAATTAGTCAGTGATTACTTCCATCAGACAAGGGTTCTCCGCCATGCCATTAAAATGCATAAAGACAACAGAAGGAATTCTCAATTGTTCTGTAAAACTCAACATAGATCTTTGCTTGCCATAGATTATTTGTAAGAAAATCACAAACCTGTACTCTTTCTGGCACATAGGTGGTGGTATGCTGTTCTACCTCCTCATTATGACAATTTGGGTATCTTTAAACAACTATGCATTGCAGCCAATCACTCCTTCATGCCTGTATCAGCAGGGCTGCTATGAGGTTACATAAAGGAAATGGTAGAATTAGAGCTGGTTGTTATATTTAAGCAACTTGCTTTCAATGGAGTTACCACATTTCTTTCAAGGATTTGTGTTTTATCGACTTAGAGTACTTTTGACAAATCTTTAACTCCAAAACTTGTTAACCCGCTAGAGGAGAGTGTTCCTACTTATTTTGAGCTAGTCTTTTCCAAATGCATCTACAGAAAATGAGAAAGGAAGATTTAAGTATATATAGCAAGTATGTGAATAAAATTCAAATACTGTTGATCATGAAAAGATAAACTGGCTTTCATAGATTATTTCAGTATCTGTTCTATTAATCAGTACTTTAAAATATAGAAATTAGGAAATGAGTAAGATTTTTTTTTTAATTTTTTTTTAATTTTTAGTTTCAACATTTCAATTGGCTTTATTTAGGGTTCTGGAATTGGACATTTCACTTAATTAAATAGAGTAAGTGTTCAAATGAGCTGAGGAAAAGAAGTTGGCTTTACAGACAAGGACTGAAGAAAGCAGAAGCAAAGAACAAAGAGTGTATTAGTCTTTTCAAAACCTTTTTTCCGTAAGGCAGAGATAGGAAGACAAAACAATAATATAATGACTGATAGTTCATATCAGGTTACTTCAGGCTTCTTTTGTGTAGGGATTAAAGCAGAGGGAACTTAATTACAATGCTCACTGAAGATTTAAACTGGCCTGTTTCGGAAATTGGCTGTTACTTCTCCTGTTTCCTTGGAAGGTCAGATAATAGTTGAGCTTATTTGGATCTGGTGATGTGAAACTTTAGCATGGGTGACTCCATTTTGATTTTCCATTTTGATTTTTAGTCTAGTATGTTGAGTCTTAGACTTTTAAAAGTCCTTTTCATGAGGGACTTTTGAGATTGTATAATTTACTCTTTTAACACTTAAACAGGCAATATGCCAGATTACCATTAAGAGAGGGTGAAATTGGGGCGGGGCATGGCAGCTCACGTCTGTAATCCCAGCACTTTGGGAGGCTAAGGCAGGCAGATCATGAGGTTATGAGTTCAAGACTAGCCTGACCAACAAGATGAAACCCCCATCTCTACTAAAAATACAAAAATTAGCCTGGCATGGTGGTGTGTGCATGTAATTCTAGCTACTCAGGAGGCTGAGGCAGGAGAATCGCTTGAACCCAGGAGGCGGAGGTTGCAGTCAGCCAAGGTCACGCCATTGCACTCCAGCCTAGGCAGCAGAGCGAGACTGCATCTCAAAATATAAATAAATAAAATAAAATAAGAGAGAAGGTGAAATTGTTTAATTCACTCTATGTTCAATTTGAGTGTGTGTGCTTTTGAGTCATGTTTTGGAACAATGTTAGTTGCAAATAAAAAGTAATGTAGCTAATTGCATTATGCAGTGTAGCTAAATGCAAAAAATATATACAATTCTTCCACAAACCTTAATGGCATTTGGTTATGGAATAATGGTCCACGATTACTACATATAAAAAAGTAAAAGTACATTCCAAACTCAATAATTTTTAAAAAGTTCTAAGATCTTAAAAAGGTTATTTTCTAAGACCTTTTCCTGGACAATGTTTCCTGTGGCATAAAACATGTATATGAATAATTTTCTGAAGAGAAATTAAAGTCAAAGGAGGGAAAGAATAATTCTATTTAATTTATATACATGTACGTTTACACAATAGGTAATAAATATACCCTTATACTTACATACTCATGTAAGCAAATACAAATATATATAATATGAAGAAAAACTTATGTGCAATTTTAGAGGGCATTTTATCTTAAGAGATAAAGAATAGAAGGAATTTCTGACAAAATAAAAGGAAACATTAAAAAAATTACATGTTTACTTTTACATTGTAATAATAATACTGATGGCGAAATTATTCATTGAAACAGAATGAAGAAAGGTCATTACTGTTTTTCACTCAGTACTTTTAAATGTTCACACACAACACACACACACACACACACACACACACACACACACACACACCTAGGGTGGGAGAGGGTTTTTTAGTTCTAAAAGGTGTTTCAGTGTTTATTATCATTTATTTCATCTGGTTTCTTCCAAAATTGTTTATGCCTACAGCTTGAAAAATTATAGTTTAAGTCAGAATAGTTATTTCTTTGTGCCACAATTTTAGAGCAAAATTGGAAATCACAGTTTGAATCCCCTTCTTTCTCTCATTCTTAAATGCAGAATCACTAGTCATAAATGTCAGTTTTACATTGAAATACATCAACTTAAAAATACAGTAAGTACAAAATTGAAAGTGTCTTCTTTGTTCTTTCCTACACCTTGAACAATGTTAAGAGTCAGAGGCATTTTGTTGTTTCTTTTAATACTATTGAACTTTAGTCTTATATGTGTTATCAAATAAGCCTACATTTCAAGTTTAAAATCTTTTTAAAACATGGCTTTTCCTTCCTACTGTTCTTTTAATTTTGCACATTATAAGTCTAATTCTCCAGTCTGCAGGTTTACTCAGGGGGTGGGAAAAATTGCAATTCTCACCCCTGTAGGAGTTTTGCTTTTCTCTGCAAATCTATTCTACCCAAGACTTAGGAGATGTTGAGGAAGCAGTGTGTGTCCCCCTGGCAGAGTGATGTCCTTCTAATCTGTGCTACTTCACATCTTAGCATGTAGTCTCTCTCACTCTCTCTCTGTGTGTCTGTGTGTGTGTCTGTGTAATATTGTGATATTGTAACAGCATACAATGGCTCAATAACTTGACACCTGAAGGCAGGTGGAATTTATTGCTTGTAACAGGGAACTAAAAATGGTCTTGATGTGGAGATAAGTTGTTTTTACCCCCTATAGTTCAGGGGGCACCTCCTGAAGATAATATGGAAAATGGAGTAGTAAATGTAGTATGAGCTTTTTTTTTTTTTGCTGCAGTCTTATTAAGTTGCATAATCTTCTAAGTATGTTATACAACATAAAAAAAATTAACTTGTCTTAAGCATTGCATTATATTGAGAATCGTAGTTCAACAAAACAGAGCTAAATATCTCAACAAGCAGTGAAACCAAGTACTCCAAACATTGGCAAATTAAGAACATCTCTATAAATTATTTTAGAACACTATGGCTGGGACAAATACTTTTCCTAAAATTAATTCTAATGATTGAACTTTAATTAGACATAGTGCATGACAGAATTTAATAATAGTTATTAAAGAAAACCATACATTAGGATTTGCAGATTTTGAGAGAGACAAAATATGAGTGCTTTAATGATTAATAAAAATAGAAGAAATAAAAAGAAAACTGATAAAACTACTACCAAATTTCTATATATTCTTTCAACAGATAATGGGGATATAAAAGGGAGGGTAGATGGATTTTTTCACCTAAATTATTCTTATCTATGTTTCAAGTTAGTTCAAATACCCCCCCCAAAAAAAATAGGGAAATGATAAGCTTCAATAATGAGAAGACCTAAAACGCTTAATTAGTATTTTTTAAAAAAGCATTTCCCCACATATTGCAGTCATTGTGTTAGTGTGGTACACTCATCTGCAGAGTATACAAACATCTGTGAAATGCTATAATTGTTTTCGGTAATAGGTTCTTCGGAGCTAACATCTGATGCTCTGCAATTCCAGAACATTTGATGCTTCTATCTAGATGAAGAACTCACATTATAGGCCCATATCCCTGTCTCTCCTGTCCCCATCCTCACTATTATTTGAAACATTTTAAAAATCTAAATGAATAACAAATGTGTCACATAGATTTTTCTTCTCTAGACTCCTTAAAGATTATTCCTAACCTCTGGTGGCTTTTGACTCTCTATTTTAATGTTTCAAACATCTATACAATTAGTTAGCAAAGAATTGTTTCAAATCATAGATCTATTGTGGTGAATTTATATTGAACACTTAGAAAAATTATGATGTCATGTTCATGTATAGTGGCTATTTAAATGTCTAAGAACAGTGAAGCAATGGAGGGATTGAAGGCCAATTGAGTATTTCACATTACTAGCCTAAGCATTTAATAAAACCAATTCTCATTCACAATGTTGTTGAAAGAGCACAGGTCTTGAGATGTGATACACTTGCTTTGGAATGCTTATCATTGTCCTCAAAAGTAATTTTGACCCAGTTTTCATTAGTTTCCTTAAGCCTTTCTTTCTTTATAATGAGAATAATTATTTATGAACGTAAAAACTGTGCCAGCGTTAGGTGTTAGTTCCCTGCCTCCTTTCATTTTCAGTGCCAGCTGAAGTATCAGAATATGAGAACACAAATGATATGTTTACAAAATTTGAACATTATCAACATATTTTTAAAAAGCATTTTGAAATATGGTTCTATTGTCAGAACTTGTTAATATCTAGTGGATAGGAAAAATTGTAATTTTCTAATTTGTTATTAATAATTCATGTCTTAGAAATGTATAAAAAGATAGGTAAATAAATTAGTACTGTTATGACATTGCAAATTTTCTCACTTTAGAACTGTTAACTTAATTTTCTGGCATTTTGATTCTGAATGAAAACGACTTAAATCATTGCAATGGACACTGTTCAGATTTGTTAAAAGTAAAATACCATTGATAGAGGCAGGAGACAGCCAAACGCCTCGTCAGATGAGGGGGTCCACAAAGAACCTCCAAACCACCCAGGTCATTGTGCACAAGGGGCTTGCCTAAACACACCCACGGTGAAAAATTACATTCCTTAACACATGCACAGTAAGGGAAATAAATCAATGTACAGTGGCTCAGACTAAGGGCCTGCATGTCCGCTGGAAGGATGGATGGAGCCACCGGGAATTCACGCCTTATGCATGGAAGGAACCTGGCCCCTTTAGCTCATGTGTGAAAGTCCTGGCACTCCATTGTAAGGGGGAAATCTGCTTGGAGAACCCCTCTCTTTGCAGAGAGCGTTTCTTTCACTTAATAAATTCCACCCTTTTCACCCTTCAATGCGTTCATATACCTAGTTTTCACCGGTCCTGAGAAAAGAGCCTGGATTTAGCTGAACTAAGTAACAAAAATCCTGCATCATTTTGGGGGTCTGTATGGGGACACATTAGAAGGGTGAGTAAAATGCAGACCCAAAAAATCTCTTTTACTTTTGTTTCTGAGCTTTCTCATCCTCAGACATTTTCTAGGGCAAGGGGAACTCTCCACTCCTACCGTTGTGGGGTTGGGAATGTTGGCCTCAGTCCAACACGGTTTTTTCTATGGCATTTTCCTTCTTTTTTGAGGGGGAATGTAACAGCATCTACCTTTTCTTTTACAATATTTGAGGTGTTCCACCCTCACCACAATGGGCACCGGCACACATGCAGAATGAGAGGGCATGTGGTGGCTCCCTGCCTTCGGGCTCCTCTTCAAAGGCCCTGTTGTGTCCCACTGGCCAGCATTTCCCGCTGACCATCTCCTCCTGCCACGTGCCCACGGAATGTTTCCTACCCTGGATGAGCCAGGAAAGAGGAGACAGCAAAAGTTTCTCCCCTGTTGGAGAAGTTAACACAGCCCTACACTTAAACTGGCTTTAAAAATAATAATAATAATAATTTTTTCTACCAGATCAGGAGTTGAAGCGATGGCGTGAAGGTAGCTGTGGTTTTTGCCATTACAATGGTAATGGAGGACTGTGTTAGAAGAACGTCCTGGGTTGTCTAGGGGCTTTGTTTCAAGCTCAGGACTTTTCCTGCCTCTGGGTGGCTAGGGCTTTGTTTCCAGCGCAGGACTTCCTGCCTCTGGCTGGCTAGGGGCTTTGTTTCCAGTTTTCCCATCTCTGGCTCTTAAGGGCTTTGTTCAAGGGCAGGGACTTTTCCTGCCCCTGGCCCCTGGAGGCAGAGGCTCAGTGACTCAGGATTTGAAAACAGTAGCCAATCCAGTGAAGGATTCAAAGATCAGTTAATCCAGAGAAAGGTTGGGAAAACCCCTCTCATTGGATGAGAACAAGAATAGGGAGGGAACAACTCAGGGGTATAAGCTCCAGCCACCCAAGCTCCCCATCTGCAGTGGCACCCCCTCTGGGTCCCCTTCCGTGGAGCAGAAGCTGTCCTTTTGCTCTGCCTAATAAACTGCATTATCACACTCTCTTTGGGTCCATTAGTTCTATCTGAGCTGTTACACTCACCGAGATCCCAAGGCTTGGCGAAACCAAGAACCTGCAGTCAATCAAGTTACAGTAAGGATGGTCATTGCTTAAGGAGTCATCTAATAGCACAACCTTGTGAGTACAGGGGGCTTCTCTGTGCTAGAGGATTTTTTTTTTATGAAAAGTGCTTCAAGAGAGAGAAAGGTGTTTCAAGAGAGAGAAAGACACCCTTTTGTCTCCCTTGTTTGAGGAGGCAACAAAGGTGCAACCTGCCAGCTGGTGGCTGCAGTCTGGAGAGGGACACCTGGGACTTAATGAGTCCAGGCAAGCCCCTGAGGCAGTTCTTTTGTCCCAAACTCAAATGCAAGCTTCTGGTCGAAGCCCTAGGAAAGAAAACTGGATTGGAGGGATCCACAGGCTGATGACAACAGAGGTTAGAAGGCACGGTGCAGGTAAGCATAACTAATTCCTGCTGATTAAGGCAAGCCTCCCATTTCATGATGAAGGTCAAGCTAATGTCCGTGGAATAAATGAGGTCTAGGGAGCTCAAAGGTTATGATAGCAGGCAGGGGGCAGAACATATATGGGTAATAGTAGATAACCCCATCCCCTAGATCCCCTGTTAACATGAGTGAGAGCTGCATTGGCATCCATGGTGGCACCCTGTTATGGTCACCAGGATTTGGGGATATAAGGATGGAACAAAGAGAACGGTGGCTCCTCTATCTTTCACTCATGTACACTGGATATTCACTGGGAAAAGAAGATAATTAGGAGTGCTTTATCCCCTCTTCCCTAATTGGTAACCATTCATCCTCCTTTACAGTCTATAATTCCTTAACCCTGTGAATCTAAAACAAACAAACAAAAAGCCTTCCTTGTTCCTTTTTTCTTCTCTGTCCTCTCTTCAGTGATGGGTAATTATGTTCCCATAATACAGTATAATTCCCTTGGATGCATACTCCAAAACAAAAAAAAAGTTAAATTTCCAAAACCTTAAACTGGTTGGCTTAGAATTGAGCTCAAGGGAAGGGAACCCAGAAGCCTGACATGACAGCAGAAAGGTAAAAGATCTTTTACCACTCAGGCTTTTGACTTCTCTCTCCCTGTGCAAACAGGTAAAATGAATGGTAAGGATTACTGTTTATATTCTCTGTAAAGTTTTTATTAATGAAAAAGGATTTGTGATGTTGGTTTTAAGCTGTAGCCAATCTGGTGTCCTTTGCATGTCTTTCTGTACGGTTCTGTTAGAAAGAAGGATATCTTAAGATGCAGGCCTAGGACTCCAATAAACCTGCTGTTCAAGTCAGCCCTGCAGACTGGTCAGTAATAAACTTTGCAGCAGGCCTCCATCTTGTTTTATATCTTGGGAATATGACCTGTGACCACATGGCAGTTCTTTCTTTAGGCCTCTGCCATTTGACAGTAATGACCCAAGTTCAATCCTGGCTTGGGGGATAAATACCTTCAAGTTAATAGCTGTGAAAGCTTTGTTATTTGTGAATCCTCTTCCCCTCTATGAACAACTTCTAGCTTCCTTTCTTAAATCTTCCTTTCTCTGACATACCCTTAAACATCTTAGATGTTGTAAAAACCTGCTTACCCATCTTTGAAAATAACTTGCATACTCACAACTAATTCAGAACCTTAATTAAGGCTTGTTGGTTTTACCTGTGAGGCTACTTTTGGTAAAGCACAAAAGCCAGAAACATTGGCCACTTGATATGGCTAAGATCAGGTAACAAGGTATCTAAAAGGATTTTCTTAAAGAGCTCTCAGCTTAATTAAAAGTGGATATTCCAAGCTATAGGCATATTTAAAAGGTCTTTATGTTTTTCTTTTAGCGGAATTTTTTTTTTCTTTTCAGTCGACTGAATTACTTTCCTCCACGTTGTCTTGCTACTCTTAATGCACGTGTGAGTGGCCCTAATATAATTCCTGATAATCTGGGACTCTGGAAAAACAGAAAAGGTGCCATTTTAATAGATGCCATTTTAAAAGGTGCCATTTTAAAAGGATTCCATTTTAATAGAAACCTGTAGTTTTTTAAGAGGATCTCAGGAATTAGAGACGGATAGATTCCTCTCCAAATCTGTTTTTGTTTTATAGCTATACCTGTTTATTAGACCCTAGAAACTGCATGCTTTCCTAGCCTTACTCTTAAAGGTGTCTACAAGGAGGCCAATAAGCCAATTAGGAGAGTAGCAAAAGAAAAATCTAATTGCTATCGGATCTTCTTCTGTCTGTCTGTGTAGCTACATATGTGTTGTGTGTTTTGCCTATAAAAAAGAGCTCTAATTATTTGGCATGAATATAGGCACTTAGATCAAATATATTATTAAGGAAATATATTTACAGAAGAAGCTGCAATACCTTTTAATTCATGTGACTTTAATCTTTGAGAAATAAAAACAGTCCTAAAGATATTTGGTAAAATGGAAATGTTGTTAAAATGTAAATAGGTGGTCTAAATTGTGCCAGTCAGATACTAGGTTTGCTAAATATTTTAAGGTTGTAAACTACTTCTTTGGCTTTGAGAACTGTTTGATTTTCCTGCTTTATATCTTGGGAAGGCCTCAGGACATATGGAATTAACCTCATCCTTAACTATGCTGGAAGGAGTCAAATTTTATTGATGCCTAGTGCATAATCAAAACAACTTATCAGATTTTTTATTAAAGTTAAAAATTGCTAAAAGTTATCATTATAACACTGAAACCACTGAAAACAGGTTTACCTAGAAAATATGTAAGAACTGTACAATGTGTTTTTAGTAAAAGATTATAAGAAAGCATGGAAAGGTAAATTTTTGCCTACGGTTAAAGGATTGTTTTAAATTAGGTAAAATAAAGCTACAGGTTTGAACAAGTTGTGGAAGTTTCTAAAAATGAAATTGCAAAAGAAATTTTGAGTGTAAACCTATTGACTAAATTCAAAGGGGTATTATATGGTTTTTCCATAAATTGTGCATTGAAATAAAAGCACAAAAAGGTTCTCTTAAGGCACTAGCACTAATCTGCTCTTTAGCAAAATTTGTAAAGCGTTATACAAAGTTTATGAGAATCTTACCTCATAATCAAACTGGTTAAAATTGTATGTAATTATCTGTTAGGTTTCATTAGAAATTTGGGATTTGATTGGGCATGGTGGTTCACTCCTGTAATCCCAGCATTTTGGGAGGCCAAGGCAAACAGATCACTTTAGGTCAGGAGTCAGAGACCAGCCTAGCCAACATGGTGAAACCTTGTCTCTACTGCAAACACAAAAATTAGCTTGGTGTGGTGGCACTTACCTGTAATCACAGTTACTCTGGAGGCTGAGGCAGGAGAATCATTTGAACACAGGAGGCAGAGATAGTACAGTGAGCTGAGATTGTGCCACTGCTCTCTAACCTGGCAACAAAATGGGACTCTATCTCAAAAGAAAAAAAAAAAAAAAGAAAATTCATGTTGACATCAATAGTAAACTAATGTAAGGGTAAAATTTGGCTTCCTTTTCTTTGTACAAGATTTTCACATAGTAGTAAAGAATAATGAAAGATTTTCATTTGCCTTTCAAATAGACTGCCAAGGAAAAGAAAGTGAAGACAGGAGACAAACTGGAAAGCTAAGTCTTCACTCTTAATAGTAAAAAGTTTTTGTTTGTTTTAAATTTGAGTCATTGTTTTGGCTAAATAAATAGCTTATGGTAATTTGAAATTGTAATTCATAATATCAAATATTTTAAACTTCTAACATATTTAACAGGCTTCTCAAAATCAAACTGCAGTTTCAAGGTTATCTTTCCTGATCCCTAGCTTTTGGATGCTACAAAGGTACCCTGGAACATCCAAAAGAGAGGTAAACCATATTATCTGACATTTTTGGTTATGGGAGATTGCCAAAATGATGGTTAATCTTCATTAATAACATTAATATAGGTTTCAAAATTGCATGGGATTTTTAAAGTTCTAATGTCTGAGTATATGCTACTACTCCTAGTTAAGGTTATTATGTTAAGTTATTGTCAACCACAGATATAACCAAATTTCTTTGTCAATCATGTTTTTCACTGTAAAAACATTGGGCATTTGTTATTCACAGACAATTGTCGTTTTGATCCTTTTCAAAAGATAGTTCATGATAAGTTATAGAATTTTGACAGGTGCTCTCAAATGCAGGTTTCTGATAACTTTGGAGATTGTGACATTGGAATAGAGGAAAAAAATACAAAATTCATGAAGAGCTGAAATGTTCATGAATATTAAGCAGAACAAGAACTAACGGAATGGACTGACCTAATAGAAAACAAGAGTAATATATATATTTTTTTTACTTTTGCTTCAAATATTGCTGATCCTTGTTTAGTTTTTCAGAGTCAAGGAAACTTATTTTGATCTATTTATAGCCTGTAATAATTGAGTAAGGTATACTCTTGTGAACATAATTTGGAGTATATTTCTTTCTTTCTGCCTGGCTTCTCCAGAATTTGGAAACTAGTTGTGAGTATTCTTAACTTATGGCAATATAGTTATCTGCATCAGTGCAATAACATTCCATTTTCTTTTGCAAAGGAACACAATTGCAGAAACTGGTTGTTTTATCAAAGCTTTGACTGGAAGAGTATACTTCCCTTTAAGGAGTCAAGCTGAACTTGCAAAGCCAATAAAAGCCCCTTGATATAAGTGTAAGGATCAGGATGATGACCAATCTTAACTGCTTCCTTCTGACAGGAAGGTGCTGTTTTGGGAAAATTGACCTCATACCTTGTCTACATAATTCCCCTACAGGGTTCCTAACCTGTGGGGAGTAAAGAATGTTACTTTCTAACAGGTCCAGGAGCCCCGTGTTCTTGGGACTTCAAGAAGAGAGGAGTTTATCCAACTCGTAGGAAATTGAGGGTATAAATCCATGGCTTGGCTCAGCGTTAAAAGGTTTTATCTGAGGTTCCTTGTGGAAGAGAGTGCCATCTAAGCCAATTTAAAGGGCCTTTGTAAAGATAATTATTCTTGCTGGGCTTTATGCAAACGATACAGCCAAGTATAAGACTGAAGTTTATTTTGCAAAAAATATGGTTCAATTATGATTTGATTTGCTTCTAACAAATATATATATATATATATATATCCCAGTCTGTATAACCAGTTTGTCTCTCCTCACTTTCAGGCCATCAAACTCCAAATGATCATGCAACCAGAGCCTCAGACAATACCCCTTTTAACTAGGGACCTTCAGATTGGCCTCTGAAAGAGATCTAAGTGCCGTTTTTCAAAAACAGCACCTCCTGTCAGAAGGAAGCAGTTAAGATTGGTCATCATCCTTATCCTTATTCTTATTCTAACATTAGTCAGATGTACTTCTTTAGGGGTGAATGACAGATTTAGGAGACAGCCAAATGCCTAGGCAGATAGGGTAGCATCCCCAGAGAACCTCCAACCCAGCTACGTCATTGTGCACAAGGGGCTTGCCTAAACATGCCCATGGTGAAAAATTCCATCCCTTAATACACATGCAGTAAGGAAAGTAAATCAATCTGGAGTGGCTCAGACTAAGGGTTTGCATTCACACTGGAAGGACAAGGTAGAGCTACCAGGAATTCACAACATAGCAAGGTAAGAGCCTGGCTTCTTCAGCTTATGTGTGGAAGTCCTGCTATTCCATTGTGAAAAGAAAAACCTGCTTGGAAAAGCCCTCTCTTTGCTTTCCTTTCACTTAATAAATTCCATTCTCCTCAGCTTTCAACATGTTTATGCGCCAAGTTTTTCCTGGTTGTGAGACAAGAACCCAGCATTAGATGAACTAAGAAGTAAAAACCCTGCATTACCATTAAGAAAGCACTATAAGCTTCTTTGAAATACATTTTTTGGAAATCGAAGCTATAATAATTACTATAATTGTACCAAATTACAGACATATCAATACAAAAAACATAGCAATTATGACTATTTGCTTCTCAACTGTAATTTTGTTCCATATTTTACTCTTTGTTTAATGGAGTAGTTTCTAGGAGAAGACACAAAATATTTATCACGTTGAGAAAAATGTGGCTTTATTCCAATTGATTTGCCAAAACTATAATGTCATCAGTCTGAGTTTGAATCCATTATTTCATTTTGGTCAATTTAGCTTCAGTCTCAATTTTTGATATGGACTTGCATTTCATGCTCTTCTTGTAGGAGTTAGGGATATTTTAAATTCAATATGTGGCTTCACATTTTAAATTTTGATATTAGAACTTCACCTCTATGAATGGAAGATATTAAAAATGTTCATTTAAAGAAGGTTTCTTTAGATTTTGTAAAACTAATCTTGAGAATTCTATTCAAAATTGTTAAATATTACTTATGTAATAATGACAACAAAATGTTTCTTAAGGTTTAGTATTAAAAATTTTATTAATTCTCCTAAAAACAGGCTTCACTTCTTAGACTGTAAAAGCCAACTATTCACTGTATTTTTACTTTTAATTTGTTTAAAGCAATGTATAAATAAAACTTTATTAAAAGGCAGTAGTTCCATGTATCGGCACAAATAAACTCTCACTCTCATTCATTAGTTGGGTCTTATTACTTCATTTGTTGTCAGAGTTCTAGTGCGTGTGTGTGTGTGTGTGTGTGTGTGTGTGTGTGTGTGTCACTGGTAAATCATCTAATATATTTATGGAGGTCCCTAATTATAGATTAAAAGCGAAACAAATTTATATTTGTAAACAGGATCCTCTATATTATTTTTTATTTCTAAATGAGTAAAGCAAGGTTACTAAGTGTAGCAAAAGATTCTAATTTTTGCATGGATGATTAAAGTGAAATAATGGGCAAGATTGTGGAATTTTTTAATACCTCAGAGCAGATTACTGAAGAAAGTTGAGAAATCTTTTTTAAAAATTTAGATGAGGTAACAACATGCTGAAATACCTGCCTATTCACTGCAATTATTTTTGAAAAAAATGTGATTTAATAATGATACACTTTGGATAGTGTTTTGCTGAGAATCAAATAGGCACCACTTTCCAGAGCAATATCACTGTTGTGATATTGCTAAAGCTTTCCAAGTTTGACCATCTCTACTCCTAGACTGATCCTAAAGAAGTAAACAGCCTCACTGAAAAAAACAGCCAATGCTTTTGTCTTCTCTATTATTGCCTTGGATATGAATAAGAACTTTCATCCCTAGTGAACAGTGTTTGAAAGAATCTACCGGAAATGATCTAAAACCAACAGTTTTATAATAATGGTATCTAGAAAGTTTACAGAATAGAGTAAATCTGTTTCTCTAACTTTATATATGAAGTTATATATGAAGAAATAACTGTTAATCAATTCTTAATTAAAAATGTGTTAAAACATCATACCTTTAATCAAGAAACAGAATAAAGCCTTTTATTCTTTAAAAACTAACAGAAGATAATTTCTACTTTTTAAACTTAATTTCTGTCAATAAAGTATGATATTGTATTTGTTGTCTTTCTTCAAGTAACACACTATTCCAGTACTTCCTTCCAAGCAGCATTATAAGTATGCATTTTACTAAAGTAGCAACTACAGAAGTCATGCATTTCTCAGAATTTTGCCTAGCAACTACTGTTAAATTATTTTCCTCTTTCATTTAGGCATTTAAATGAGATGGGAACTTTACAAGCACTCATTAGTGGATCTGATTCTTCCTCTAGCTGTTGCCTTCACAGGAGGAAATAGAACTGGCATATGGCATATATTCAAATTCTAAAACAAATCGTATTCTTTTGAGAGAATAAAAACATTATCTTCTCTTCTTTCTCAGTTTTAATTTATTTTCTCTTTTGGCTCATGAAGGGGGCACCATTAGGTGAGGTGTCATCGGGAAGAGGCCAGAGAGCCAAAAGGGAGAGACATTCTCATTAATTGAAATTGTATTTCCTGCTTGTTAATTATCTGGATGCTGAGCTACCTGACTTGAGGAAAGTAACTTTTTAAAATGTTGCAATGTCTTTGTAATAGATTATTAACATAAAGTTTAAATTTTAATTGGATTTTTGGTAAGTGACCTTTATTACGCCTGGAAGGGACATGATATACAATAATTAAATAATCCCACTGGATTGAAAGAGATTCCAAATGTCAAGATAGCATTAAAAGTTGGACAGGCTATGCTTCTAATTTTCAAAATCAAAATATCAAAACAAATCATGAACAGTAAACTCACTGAGACAATGAAAATGAGATTACTGCTCACCAACCCATCACCCATACATATTTAGAAATATGTAAAAATAAAATCCTGAGCCTTTCATACTTAACATCAGTAATGAATAGGACCTACTACTACGCCATTGAATCAAGTATGATTAGATGTTCTTGGGGGTGAGAAAAGTATTGAGTTAAATATAGGTAATAGTATATATATTTTATTATTCAAAAAATATATTATGTCATAATACTACATGGGAGTAGGTTTGATGGAGTCATTGACTCTGCAAAAATTTGACTACTGAAACTCCACTAAACTTGTGATAGGGAGACATTGAATGAGAGTATGGTGTTGTTCAGAAAGTAATATAATGTGTATCTTACCAACAAGGAGGAAGTATCTCTGTGACAGGATAAACATTGTTTGGGGATTTCAATACTGTATTTTCTACTTCCTAAAACATATGTTGTCTCTGATCATATTTAAGAAGTTAGCCAACCTTGTATTTCATTTCCTCAGGTTATGTCTAAGGCAGAGCAAAAAATAAAAGGAACAATTCAGTCTAGTGTTTGCTTTCTGAATGTTCAAGCTCTTGGAAGAACTTAGTAAGTTTAAAAAATAAGTAAAAATAACAAAGAACCTGTGTGCAGATGTCAAAATAGGTTCCATTCTTGCCACTGACTAAAGTATTTTATCAAAGTGAGACAAGCTGATAAGGAAGACAAATAGTTTTTGCTACCATTACCGCTTGCAATGAGACCCATGTCAGGGCAAACTATTCATATTTATCATTTGACCTGAGAATTAAAAGCTCAAGTCTATTTAGCGATATGTTTAGCATATGTTTTAGCAAGAATGGTGTACAGGAACAGGGTAAGCCTGTCATTCTGCTGCTAAATATACTCAGTAGAGCCTTCAATTTTATCTCTGCTCTAGAGGGTTTTGGCTCTGAAGACTTTCTCTCTGACTGAAGTAAAGTGATACATTGATTTCTCCCTTTTATAATTGTAAACACAACTTTACCTGCTAAAAACTATTTCTTCCTACTACGATCACTGTTAGCAAATTATTACTCTTACTTTAGCTTACAACTAGACCCAATTTGTAATATATTTTGAGTGGCAGTTCACTTACCCTTAAATAATTTTGTTATATAAGCATTCTATACCTCAATAGAAAAAAGAAAAGTGAGGTCTTTGGTACTGAATTTCCTTGTGTTGTCTGGAAGTCCAGCAATTGGCTACTAGAAGAAATCAATTAGGGTCATAGTATCTACCTTACTTAAATGTTATATGAATATATCCTTGAATATGGTTTTTGTCTATTTTACATTACATATAATTTTACAATTAAAATTTACACTAAATTCATTCTTTAATTTAAATATGTAGGTTTTGGCAGGAAATCACTTATATTGAAAAAGGTTCTCCTATAAAGCAGTAATCTGCTTCCAATTACTTTTATCTCCCAGAATTAGTCAATATTCTCTACCGTCTTTTTCTTGTTAATTGTAAAAATAACAGTTTTGAAGAAACTTATTGCATTAGTCATTAAAATGTTCAAAAGAAAAGTTTCAGCCATCATGTCATGTTTTACCTACAGCTCCAGAAGACAAAAACCATAATTGTGTCACCAACATCCTCTCCAATAGTATAGTTCCCTAATAATTCATCTTTATAAAAATGTTTTTTAAGACTGATAAGAAATATTTAAAAGAGAAGAAATATGATCTCATCTTCTTTTCTACAATCCATAAGCCAATACAGAACAAGAAAGTGTTTTTAATGCTATTTCATGCTGAACATGACCAACACAGGGAAGATGACTTTTCCTAGAAAGGAAAGTCAAATGGCTAAAAGCTTATTACTACATAGCCCAAGATGCAAATATGAGTAGCAGGCATTTTCCAAATTAAAGTGCCACATAAAGGCAGTAGTACAGTCTAGTATGAAAATTTTTCAAAGAATCTGATATATAAACACAAATACTGAAGCAAGATACTTGCTATAATCTTTCGCAATTTGTGATATTTGGAATTAAATGAAGCCATTCCATTTAACTTTCTATAGGCAAAAAAGATTATGCTGTATTTCTCTTAAAAGATACATGAAAACCTGTAAGAAAACCATTGCTTGTAACATACATAACCTACAGCCACAGTACAGTCACATTAAGCCTGTTTTGAACATATTGGTGCAGATCATGACTTGGGAACATTTTTCATTATCTAGGCAGATGACACCGCAACAAGTCAATTTAACACTTTGGTCATGATAAATTTCACTACTTGATCACACTGTGATAAAAATAAGAAGTTTATAGTTGACATTGTTCTGAAAAGAGAAGCTTCTATCATGCAGTCATTTGTATCTTACATTTAAATATCTCCTATTTCCTTCACTTCAACTTTCATGCTTTCTAAACAGAAAGAAGCCAGGTAATGAATATTAAAAAGAATAATATTTGAAAGAAAGATATCCGTGTATTTACTAACACACATACGTAAAAAGCACTTTTTTCTAATAGTGTAATTATTTATGAACCTCTCATACAAATATTATATATATATATATATATTAATTTTTGTAACAAGTAGATGAACTAATCAATGCTATATATCTTAGATCTCATGAAATTAGGGCACCTGAAGAATGTACTTATCCTTCAGTTGCTATATAACTAGTTTATTCCAAAGTGTCTCAATGTCTTCCCTAGCCACTAAGTTCAAGTGATCTCGAAAATAATGTGAAGTTTGTATTTGTTCCCTTTATCTGTCAGCACAAATTAGGATTTTCCAAAATACTAAATGAGGCCAAAGTTTATAATAATATAACTCATATATTCAAAACATATTACTTATGTTTTGCTATCATTACTCTCAATCTTTATACTTAAAATAACATTTTAAGTACAGAAAATCATTTTCTATACATAAGTATAGAAATAACATAATTAAGTGTAAGTAATAACATTACTCTTAATCTTTATACTTAAAATAACATTTTAAGTACAGAAAATCATTTTTTTCCATTATCTATTAGAAATTTTTCTATCTTGGAGAAACCTGTGAAGTAAATAGCATTGGGATTTTATAGCTTTTAATGAATGAGGACCTAATGATCATTGAAAGGAAAAATGAGTTACCCACTGTTAGAAAGCTATTCTTCATGTATATCTTACGTTTCTGCCATCCTTTGAACAAAAATATTAATATATTTTGATTACAGACTATGTTTTCAAGAATATTTGTATGATAAATAGCCTGGGATAAGATTTTAGTACATTCTCACTAGAATGAATCATATCGTAAAGACTGACAGTACGAAGTGTTGGTAAAGATATGGAGCAATGGTAACTTTTATTTTAACATTTAAAACATGCTGAGAGTATTTTATTTTTTGTGGTTCTACAATCCTTAAAATCAGAACGTAGGGTTGATTCTTAGCATAATCTCACCACAACAGCAGATATTGTGGGTATCTCTTTAAATATTTCCATAAAGGCTTTCTGGCTCTCATGGTATGCCTTGAATTGATCATTGTTTGACCTGAACCTGTCATTCTCCTTCTTTAAATGCTCCAGGACAGTAGGCAAAATCCAGGCAACTCCAAAATCTTTAACGCTATTGCTCCATTAATACTCAAGTGCTAGAGCTATTGCAATGAACCATATTTCAGCTTTCTTCTTTCTGTGACCCAACATCGTGTGTCTTTGGCGCCAAAGTAACATTTTAGTTAGCAGATAGCATAAGTTTTAGGCATTTCATAGTTCTTGACAATTTTGGTGTAAAAGCTTACATGCTAAAGAGAAATGGCTTTCTCAAACTGAAATTATAAAGGCTATCTATATAATAGAATACAAAGAAACACCCTGGGATATGGTAGTGAATGCTCTTTCCCAAGTTATGGACAAGAAGGATTGAAATATGGTCCCTCCATTGTCCTATTTGTTAATGAGTATTTAAACAAGGTGCCTAAATGATTATTTGGGAGTTAATCACTTCCCACTTGGTGGGATAAAAAAAGGTCGAGGGGTCCTTAAAAGTGAAATAAGTAATATCAGTGATGAGGAAGTGCCAAAATCATAACTTTGTTTAATTAAGTTCAGGCAGACAATATGATGCACAAAATGGAAAGCAAATGCAAAATATTGCTTTCTGCAGCAAGGCTAGTCTCTCTCTCCATACATTTTTAAACTTATCATTCTCTTAATCCCAACATCAGCCACTTTAAGAAGAAAGATGATTAAAATTGAGGCCAAGGCCTCCTTGTGTCAAAGTAGCAGTGGAGGACACACATTCCTAGATTTCAACTTCTCTGGCTTTTCTCAGTCAGTTGTATTCATTTGATTTACCTCCTTAGCTCCATTGGGTATCAAGATAACTGGTTTCAACAAAGTGAATTTGGGTGGGGTTTATAGTAAGGGAGAGAGCTAACACATCTCTGAGTGTTATGTTCTTTTTGCTTCTTCAGTGTTCTCTCTCTGTTGCTTCTAGATCTGAGTGTGTAGTAGAAATTATATCAGTTAATATGCTTGTACTTCCTTATCCTATCAGTGTCAAAGACAATTATCTCCACCAGGGAAGAGCTTCAGGCATAGAAGAGCTAGTAAGACAAACTCCTACCATTTGCCACCAGCAAGCGAGTCAGGATCTAGTGCAAATATTTCAGCTCTATGATTAACACAGTTTTTACTGCATAAGTCAAAATGGCTTTCTTTTGATTAACAAATTAGAAGCCCCAGTTGCATCTCTGATTGTGGTATTATCACAACTCTCTCAGAAAGGATGCCTAAATAACTTTGAAAAATTTCAGGAACCTGAATGCCAGGTAGGTTCTGAGGCCATCTGTAGGTTGATTCACAGCACTCTATACCTTTAGCAGTGGTAGAAGTGCTGCTGCCACTTCAGTGCCAAGAGCCAGAAAGGTGACCCAACTCTGATTATACTATTTGGGTATTGAAATCAGTCCAAGTCTGTATTTTAGTTTTGCCAGCTGGAGCCTCTCCTAGCAGTGGCCTCTCCCTGGTAAAGCAATTCTCAGTTGTTCTGGACTTGTAACCTCATGGACATGACTACTCTTTTTTGAAAAACAATTTGCTATTGAGGGCTTATTGAAATGGGAATCCTAACCTATAGAGACCCTATGAGTCTCTGGACTGATATTTTCATATTGGGATTCTCCTGCCTGATATTTCATATTGTACTCAATAATTTAAAAAGGGAAGATTCCTAAAGCCTTGCTATATGTGTCAGTTATCAATATATTGCCTCTCAATTTTAAATTTATCCTTAATATACACTGGGAAATAATAAGCTGAACTCCTTGAACCATCTCTTCTTTACAAATTATATTATGTTTTCTGGATAAAAGGTACTGGAGAAACTGTTTACAACCTTCTGCACACCCACGCCGATAGTTCCTGTTCAGATGAATGAATGTGAGGACATATGGTGGAGCTTTCCCCAAGTCACAGGTCCAGAATACATGGTCCTTTGGCAGCCTTGCAGTCTTGTCGTAACCTAGCAACAACCTTCCTATGACTTTCTAAAGATAGAATCCAGTATCCTGAGAGTCTCTGCATACACCAGCACCACCATTCTCTCTGCAGATGGAGTCCCAGAGGCTCACCACCATGCCCTCACTGTTGCTACTAAGCATTCACCCTTCACAACGCACTCCTGAAGGCTTATATGTAGTTTGATTGCATCTCAGAGAGTTTCCACTTAGTTGCAAATCCTTCTGAAGATTTGTACATTCACTGATTTTTTTTTTCTCTGTAGATCATCAGGCACTCACCTGCACCCTTAAACCACATTTTTCTGAATAACCACATCACCAGTTCCTGATTACCTGAACATCTTGAATGTATTAATGAAAGGTGAATTCATGAAGCCATCACTGTAGCTACTATGCCAACAGACATAAAAACCATATCATTTTGTGAAATACCTTTTTGTCACATATTAAAAATGTAGCTTTTATGGGTGAAGGATAGTTATAAGAAAGTCGTAACTATAGACACTAATGTGATTTGAGGAAAAGCAACGTCATGAGATGATAACTTAAAGCAAAATAAATATGAAGTTTCTAAAGCTGGATAATTTAATGCCAGCCAAAGATAATTTTAGAAAGAAGTTTGGCTTAAAAAAAAATCAGTGTTACAGAGGAAGCATCTTCTGCTAACCAAGATGCAACAGACAAGTTCTTAGATGTCATTAAGAAAATCATTGAGGAGAAAGGCTATCTGCCTGAACAGGTTTTCAATGCAGAAGAAATCCCCCTAATCTGGAAAAAAAAAAAAAAAAAGCTATAAAGAACATTTTTTAGTGAGGAAGAGAAAAGAGTAGCAGAATTTCAGGACAGAAGTGATCAGCCAACTCTACTGTTTGTTCAAATGCAGTCATCTTTATGTTAAGTGCTATAATAGCACTCACCTACAAAGCTGCTACTGCCTTCAAATTGAAGAGAAAAGATAAACATACGCTTCCAGTTTTGGGGTTGCACCAGAAGAAAGCCTATATAATGAGAAGGCTTTTTCTGGATTGGTTCCATTGATGTACCTGAAGTCAGGAAGTGCTTTGCCAGTAGAGGACTGTCTTTTACAGTTCTTTTGATATTGGAAACGCCTCTGGCCAACCAGAGACTCTACTTTCTATGTGTAAATTAGGCATTAATTTGCCTCTTGACTACTGAGAACAAAATGACTTCAATCTTGGACAGGTCATACATGACCTTCAAGGATTTAAAGAAATATTACCTCAGTCTTGCAAGGCATTGAGTTCAACTTTAACTCACTGGCTGGAGTGGTTATGGATGGCAGAAGTGCCCTCAACTTCCCCTCTGCAGGCCGAGGTGGAATGTGTGCAATATTGCTGTACCTGGATTAATGCCTCAGGACAAATGGAAATGTCAGTAAATAACTTGGGTTTTATATGGTAGATATTGATGGTTTAGCCAATTTTCTCATGGAGGACCTGGAGGGCATGGCTGAAGTCAATACTGCACATTAACCTCATCCTTTTGCTTGGAGTCCTGTTGATAACAACCTTATTCAATGCTATACAAGAAAAAAATGATCAGGTTAGGTTTCAGCTCCTGTTGGACAGATTAATTAGAGGAGTGAGTGAAGTGGTCATGAACAAATTCATCTGAAGCCAAGTAGGCATAAAAATACAGAGTTGTATCGGCCGGGTGTGGTGGCTTATGCCTGTAATCCAAGCACTTTGGAGGCCAAGGCGGGCGGATCACCTGAAGTCGGGAGTTCAAGACTGCCTGACTAACATGGTGAAACCCCGTCTTATTAAAATAAATAAATAAATAAATAAATAAAAAACAGTAAAAAAAAATATATATAGCCTTGTTAATTTTGGAAGAAAATCCTCAATGAGTCCCTTATGCTTCTTCTGTTCTGCTAAGGAAATACTTTCTTTCTGGAGAATCTTCTCAAAGATGTCTCTATAGCAGATAATTTAGTAGTATACTGGATACTGCCTCCCTTTCAAACAGAGGCTAAATTTCTTTCCTGATCAAGCCAGTAAACATGTCTCTCTGATGGGCATCGATTGGCAGACTTACCACCAGCTCATCTATTACAATTGGGTTTTCCTAAGCTTCGGGATACAGAGCTGTGATGTAAACTTATTGGGTGTTCAGCCTTCACCTGGGCCACTCGGTATTGCCCTCATGGGACTTGGGATCAAGTGGAAACCAACAAAAACATGCAACGCATACTACCTGCTGTTTGTGAGTGAAAGTCATTCTTAGAGCAAAGAATTTTCTATTTTCTTCCAGTATCCATTAACCCGTGTAACCACATTGTTACCTTGCAGGTTGTGTGAAACCTCAGACCCGTCACGGGTCTTGCTACCCAGATTTACTCCTCTGACATGCAAAGGAAATAAGAGTAGGACCTAGATCTCATATTTCCCAGTAATATGGTTTTTACATACAATCATGATATTTATTATTACTTCTAACCTATTCACTGGGAATATACACTCTAAATGTATATTGATATAATTAAAAACATTTCATGTATCCTTATTTTTAGTATTTAAGAATACATTGGTTGCAATAAACAGCAACATCTAGAAGATTATTGAAATGATGTTTTTCTATAAGAAGAGTTAACCACAGTCATGTTGATTTTAAACTTGGGAAGCTTATATTTTTATTTCAAATTGAAACTGAGAGAGTAATCAGCAACAACAGGGCTGTAGGGGAAAACAGCATGCTGAAGTAAAAGTCGTTTTGGTTCTTTGAATTATAGAGATTTACTTTGTTACAAGATTTATGTACAACCTAAAGCAATGTACATTATAAAAATACATCCCGCATGATTAATCTGCAGTCTTTGGAAGAAAACAATACAAACTTGAAATTTTTTGATAAAAACTTTAAAATAGTATGTTTTGGGAGTTATATGTCAGAATTCTTAGATAATTCAAGGTATAAAAGTTATCATTAAAGCTACAATAGAAATGTTAATTTTTATAATTTATAATACTATATATAAATAAATTAATTTGAACATTTGATTTTATGACATAGGATTATGTTATTACATATTTGTAACCACCATGTAAACATAATGAATTTCTACAAATAGATCATTCTTCAAGTATGTTTATCACAAATCATGTAGAACCTTGTTTCTTCAAAAAGTGTAACTTAGTTCTGAGAATAATTAGCTAAGGATCACCTTAATAAAACTAACACAATAAAATATGTTTTATTTATGTTGATGGGAATACAGTCTGAATCAGTAGAATCTAAATTATAAAATAAATTTACTCAGGCTATTGACTGTGTTTAACACATTATTGAAATAAAATAAAAGGAAATTCTGGACTTAAAACATATACTTGACCAATTGAACATAAGAGACATCTATAGAATATTCCATCTGGCAACCACAGAATTTACATTCTTCTCTGGACATGGGACATACTCTAAGATGGATGATCTGCTCATTTATAAAGTAAATCTCAATAAATCAAAAAAATTGAAATCATACTAAGCATACTTTCATATAACAGGCAATAAAATTCAAAATGAATACTGATAAGATCTCTCAAAACTAACAAGGACATGTAAATTGAACAACTTACTCCTGAGGAACTCTTTCTTGAGTGAACTAAGGCAGAGTACAAAAAATTATTTTTAATTAATCAAACTAGAGATACAACATACCAAAATCTTTTGAGATACAGCTAAAACAATGTTAAGAGAAAAGTTTATGGCACTAATTGCCTGTCTTAAGATGTTAGAAACATCTCAAATTAATAAACTAACATCAAACCTATAGAAACTAGAAAAAATAAATAAATCCACCCCAAATTTGGAGAAAGAAGACAAATAAATAAAATGAGAGAAAAACTGAATAAAAATGAATATCTAAAAATACAAAAAAGTAATGAAACCAAGAGTTTGTTCTTCAAAAGAATAAACAAGATTGATGGACTGCTAACAATATTAACAAAGAAAAAAAAAGAGAAGAGCCAATTATGGTTAATTAGAACTGATAAAAATGACATTACAACCAATCCCCCAGAAATAAAAAAAATCCTCAGAAACTATTAAGAAACACAAATTAGACAATATAGAAAAGAATCTCCATTTTGAATAACATCACAAGTGATTTTTATGCATAACAGATTTTGAGAAGCATCAGTCTAGAAAACCCCAAGCTATTTTCAATCTACTTCCTCAAGTAGAATTGTTGAACCCCTAAATATAATATTGTGTGCCCATTGAGCAATTCCATGGAATTAGAAAATCCTTGGTTTACATTTAATTACCCTGCCAATGACAAAGAGTTCTGACACACTTCGTGAGGGCAGAAGCTGGAGCAAAGTCCACTGCCATCACAGATTGTGGTAAAAGTGGTTGTAAAATGAATAGGGTTTCCAAAAGTAACACTGTGGTTTTGTAATTACTGTTCTTATTTATACTTTAGATAATTTGTGGTATAAATAGTATCAAATCCAACTTGAAGTGAAAGGGTTTTAGATTTTCAAAACAGCCATTCCATTCTAGAATGCAAGAGATAAAGCCCACAAAATATTTTTTCTATTTTTTTTACTAATATAGTGAATATTTTCAAAAATAGCCAAAACAAACGAAAAGGAATAAATCACCATTATTGCGTCTTGCAGCTTTGACAATTACCATATTTTACCCTAGGTGCTCCAAATATCTTTTTGCTGTAGAACACAGATTTTAAATTCTGAACAATATTTTCTTTAAAATTGCATCTTTGGACATATTATTCTATAAACAAAATGTCCTTTCAATGCATAAAATTAACAATAGTTATTTGGCATCATCTAATAATTCACATTATAAGAATTCGTATTGAAGTTGATTTAAGTTAGGAGACGCACAAGATGTATCCATTGCATGTAATTGTTACTTTAAAAAATATTTTTCTTTATGTGAATACTCTTTTTAATTCTTAAACTAATTTTAACAGAATTAGAGCTAAAGTAATATAATTTTATGAAACCTTATATGCTACAGTTCACATTAACTTTCTTTGCATAGAATATTTCTTTTCTTCAAATACTAGTAATTGGAGAAATAAAATTATCAGATTTTTAAAAACAGTAATAGAAGAGAGAAACAAAAGTCAATTTTCTTTTATTTTCTTTTTTTATAATTGTGCTAAATAAAAATTCTGGCATCTGGTCAATTTATTTCCAACTTCTTCAAAATATTTTAATTATTTACATACAGTGTTTTTAATAATTTGTATTATAGAAAAAATTAGTATTTAACACTAACCCTTAATGAAAAACAAACACTTAGTAGCTAATTATATTAAATATTATTTATTTTATATTTTTACAAATCCTGATTATATTGTGATTTTTAAAATGTACTAAATTAGGGTCATAGAATGGAAAGGAAATAGTTAATTTTAATATTTAAAGGTTTTAGCCTACTAGAAATAGAATTTTAGTATGTGTGATAAATATCACCCATTTTCTATGATAATTATTTATCATAATGATCTCTATATTCTTTTCTTGTGGCATATTTTTATACATAAATGTATGTTATAATTTTATAACATGAACAAATAATATTTGTAATTGTTTTACATAAATATAAATTGAAAATACATAAAATTAGTCAAAGTTAATTTCTATAAATTGCTTACATGTTAATTTTTATATAACATTAACAGTTTCTCTCACACTAGGTAGGAAAGATAATATTTGATTTATACATTAACTAAATTTCTCAGATTAAAAATGGAAAAAAATAGAAAAGCATAATTTTTTTTATGTCAGTCACAATTTATCTTGGTCACATTAGTTAATTTTTATTATGTATGAACTGATTGCTTCTATGTTTTGTTCCTAACTACTTTAATAAGATTACTCCTTAAATAGTTTTGCCGTTTTTTTAATCAACCATTTGAATGTAAATTACTTTTAAAAATTAAGCTTTATTTTGACATTTCATGTCATTATTCAGATTGGTTACATACCAAGAGTGAGATGAAGGTAGGCAGAAATGTCAAGGTTGGATGCAATAGGCAAACAAATACAATATTTTTAAAAGGAAAAATTCTTTCATCCTCTAAACACGAGGTTTTGCACATCTGAAATTAAGATCACTTGTTGAATATTTTAATGTCTAAACATGTTTAAGACACTACTCTGCACACTAAGGGCACACTCAGATGGAGTTAATGTCTTGGTTTATCTGAGAAGAAACACATTTATCAATCTCTAACATGTGCATGCTAACATCCATTTCTACAGAAATGAAATAATGAAATTAGCACTTAACTGTCACAAGAATTTGTAAAATGTATTTTTGTCATCTAAAAACAAAGAGCAAACTTTTTAGAGCATTAAGAAACTCAACCTCAAATTCTCATTAAAAAGCCAAAACATTCTCAATTAAAATAATATTTTTAATGACCAGTTCCACATGCATGACTTAATTTAATTCTAAACTATTAACTGCCTTACCTTTGATTTTCTGCATCTACCTATCAGTTTAACTAAGATGTGTCTTGGGATTTTACCTTCTGACTAGTTGACCCTGAATCACATTATGAATCTTAAAATGTTAACCTTTTCTAAGACAATCAAAGGGCACCTTGATCAAAATCATTCTAACAGCTTTTATGATTTTGATAATATTTAAACGTATGGACTATCTGGTTTTTTGTGTGTTTGGTTTTTTTTGCCTCAAAATGAGTGCTAATTAGTAATGTCTCTCTCTCTTCCTCTTTCCCCCACTTCCTTTCTCCTTCTCTCCATTCCTTTTTATCAGGGGTGGGGCGGGGGGGTGGTCTTACATTACTGGGGTGCCAAAATGTGTTTCAATTTTCATTTCCAAAATGGTCAATATATTTTGCTGTCTTTCAAATATTGTAGTTACAAATTTGTAGGTATTCAAATGCATAATGCAGGCTAAAGCCAATATAATACTAAAAATGTCTTTTTTATTTAAAAATACAGCTGTAATCATTTTTCAAAAATAATCTTATGTTCTTATGATTGTTTCAGATTAATCCACACTTCTGGTTGATATATATTTTGAGTGTTGATACTTAATATAGAGTGACAGGTGACAGAGTTGCTACTACCCAGAACCCTGCTGTGGCTATGAAAAGAGTAAAACTTGGAGACTGCCATACATTATTCTTTAGTCTAGGGCTCTGATTCTTGTGTTTTCCATGGAAAGGTAGTCATCTTAAGAATATTTTACATAATCAGTGCACAAATACCAATACATAATCAGTGCACCATTTACTTAGGTGAGTGACTCAGCAAATTATTCTTGCTGAATGATTTCCAGAGCTTAACAAGTTAGGATCCTGTAATACTAAATATTTAGTTCTCCAAATTTATTGAAAATGTTTACATTATTTATTCCTTCTTTCTGGGAGTATATTAAATTAAATACATTAGACTATTATTACAGTGCTGTGTAGGAATGCTGATAGCATAAAATATGTAATTCCTAGAGGAGAATTTCAAAGATACAGCAAGTGATTACAGTGGCATTAGTGGCCAGCAAATGAAAATTTAAAGTGAACAGCAGGATGTAAGGAAATTGTGGTGAATATAAAAATATTTGACATATTTTTGCAATGTTTTATTTGGTTAAAGTGAATGTTTATTTTAAATGCGGTAATTAAAACAATAATAATATTGAATTAATGCACCAAGCTATTTCTAATATTCTAAAAGTATCTTCTATAATTTTCTTCAAGTATTATTTATAGAAGAGCAAATCAAATAACTTTAAAAACATAGCTTCTGTGACATGTTTACCTATATAACATACCTGCACGTGTATTCTAGAACCTAAAATAAAAGTTAAAACTGGTCAAAGAAAATATGGCTTTAATTTTCTGATTGTCAATTATTGAGTGTAGATAGAGATTTACTGTGATTTACAAGACAGTGATGTTTTCGCTGAATAAATGCTTATAATCTAACAGTCTAGCAACTAATTTCAATATTTGATAAACTGTAGCCCCATATACATTTGATCATAAACTCTGCCTACACTCACATACTAAGTAGAATGCTATTGCTTACTTACCTTCACACATCAGAAAAAACACACAGAATATTAAGCCATAAAGAATATATTGTAAATACTTGTCTTGTTATTAAGGGTTTGTTTCATTCATTCAGCTTTAAGAGAGAAAAGAGTGTGAGTTTATCTTTCCATTACAGGTACTTCTCTTCTCTCACAGTATTAATTCAGCTTCACCTGCTGACTCCTGTAAGTCATGTGTGACAGGGACCAACAATATGAGTAGAGATGAGTTTAATATGCGGCTACAGTTTGTCGTGTAAAGGCAAACTATATCACTTACAATGGGTCCTTTGGCAAAGTATTTAACTTTTCTAATTTGCTCATTTCTAAAATCGAATAATTATACAAACTTCTTTAGGTT
Source organism: Cebus imitator (assembly GCF_001604975.1). Classification (NCBI taxonomy): domain Eukaryota; kingdom Metazoa; phylum Chordata; class Mammalia; order Primates; family Cebidae; genus Cebus; species Cebus imitator. The sequence continues at coordinate 9,006,185 of NW_016107332.1, forward strand.
ATTGCGCGATTGGTGAGTTTGCGAATCCAAAATATTTTGAAGAAAAACTTGATTGTTCAGTACATTTGATCATAACCTCTGCCTGCACTCACACGCTCAGTAGAAGGCTGTTGCTTACTTATCTTTCAATTCTGCTTAAACACTCCCACCTCCAAACTTCAAATATGAATGGCACGTTGTCTCACTTCTTCAGGACCTCATTACATCGACTGAAGCAATGAGTGAGGTGGCCTGGATCAACGGAGAGGCTGGAGGAATTTATATTGGAAAATGTAAAGGAAGGAAATGACAAACAGAGAGAGGCAAGAAGGAACTGGACTAGTTGGAATGATTAGTTGGAGAAATTTGGAATTAGGGTAAATAAGACTTTTTGGAAGCAGCCACATTGTGTGTGAGAGATATTGCCAGAGTGGGAGAGATGGGTAAGACGGGGAGGGGAGGTAATTAAATAAATGTTACTGAATTCTAAAAATGGCCTATTATGTAGATATTTTTTCTAATGTCAAAACATGTTTTTTTGTTTGTTTGTTTGTTTTTTTGAGACGGAGTTTCTCTCTTGTTACCCAGGCTGGAGTGCAATGGCGCAATCTTGGCTCACCACAACCTCCGCCTCCTGGGTTCAGGCAATTCTCCTGCCTCAGCCTCCTGAGTAGCTGGGATTACAGGCACACACCACCATGCCTAGCTAATTTTTTGTATTTTTAGTAGAGTCGGGGTTTCACCGTGTTGACCAGGATGGTCTCGATCTCTTCACCTCGTGATCCACCCGCCTCAGTCTCCCAAAGTGCTGGGATTACAGGGTTGAGCCACCGCGCCCGGCCTTAAATTATTTTTTCTATTTTTTTGTTAATTACACATTCTTTTAATAAAATATCCACTCAAGGTAAGAGGAAGCTGTTCTCACTCTATGAAGATTACTTATGCATGTGTGTAACATATACACAAGTATTTCTGCCTAAGAAATTTCCTACATCAAACACAAACTAGAGAAAATTATACAATTAAAATGCACACCTATACTTCAAGGAACTAGTTTTTTATTGGTCCTGTAAATCTTAACAATGTTGTAACATTAAGAAATGTACTTCACTCTACCATAAATACTTGATAAAACTATTCTATTTTGCTGGGGAAAAAAGTGCATCTATGCTACATTTTGCTCTGTAGTGGAGCTAGCAGTTTAGGGAACACTCTGGATATTTTAATGAAGAAAACACATTAATTCAATAACCGTATACTTTTTTCCCCACTTAACCAATTGTCTTGACTATGTGTTTATTCTCTGTGTGGCATGGCAAATATCACCACTGGCTCTAGCGTTAATGTGTTCATGCTTAAAAGTTATGTTGGATTATAGCTGAAATGAAAGCATTTTTGGGAATCCAGATTACTTAGTACTTACTGCTTTCTTTGTCGTTGTCACACATTCTTATCTAGAACTCTCTTTCACAGTGAAAAGAGTACAAGCTTAGGTTAGAAATGTTTCTGGATGTTATAGTTCCTATTCAAAATAAAGGAGTTACAAAGACACATTTCATAAGGAAAGAAAATGTCTTCATTATCTCCTCAATACATGGTAATGAAAGCATACTTTTCAGAAAATGCAAGTACTGTGGAATAAAAGAGAACAAATCACATTCTGAAAAACATGGAATTCATAATTGGGCCCATTAGAAGAATTAGTTTTTCACATATATTTTGACAGTATTTTTAAACAGATGTAAAAAACATAAGTAAACACCATCTCATCATTAATAAGAGAAATTATTAAGCCTAAAGGCATTTGTATATTGCCTAGAGCTTTAAGACTAGAGGGAAAAGTTAGACATAATAAAATAGTTATTTTTAAAAATTATAGTACTTTTATGTAGATTGAGTAAACATTAGGCTTGAAACCAGAATTACAGAATTGTAGAACTATCTCAGAATTCTTAGTACATTTTTCATACTATACACTAACAAATCAATTTTCTCTGTGATTGGATATTGTATAACTTTTTTTTTTTTTGAGATGGAGTCTTGCTCTGTCACCCACGCTGGAGTACAAGTGGCATGACCTCAACTCACTGCAACCCTTCGCCTCCCGGGTTCAAGCAATTCTCCTGCCTCAGCCTCCCAAGTAGCTGGGATTACAGGTGCCCAACACCACTCTCAGCTAATTTTTGTATTTTTAGTAGAGACAAGGTTTTATCATATTGTCCAAGTGGGTCTCAAACTCCTGACCTCAGGCGATCCATCTGCCTTGGCCTCCCTAAGTGCTGGAATTACAGGCCTGAGGCACCACACCTGGCCTGTATAATATTTATTTACATGAGTCTCTGCAAGTCTAACTACTAATATTGCCAGAGAATAGGCACAGACAACACTGGCAGTGAATAACAGAAATATGTGCAGAATTCTCTCAGTAATTATGCCATGGTCAGTATATGCAATCTAGCTGCTTTACACACACACACACAGACACACACACACACACACACACACACTTACTAACCCATTGCTTAATTTGTGGTTTCTATTATGTTCTATTACTGGCATGATGGTCTGCAGCACTTAAATTAAGTACAGACATTTTATCACTGCAACTGGGGAGTAAGAAAATGGGAGCAATAACAATGAAATGTAGTTCAATTGTAAAAATTCAGTAGATTTAAAAATATATGTACCCCCCAAAGACCACTGAGGAGAATTTGAAAATGATATACACGTTATCTGGCAAGCCACAATAAATATTATAATAATATAAAATTTAAATTTTATATTAAATTAGCAAAACAATGTATTACAAATTATATAATAATTATTATAAACCAAATTATCAAAAATATTTTTTAAATAAACAAAGCTAGAGATGACTGATTTAGATTAAACATATCTGAGCTTTTTCAGACCAGTTGAGATTATAAACTTATTCAGCACAGTACATCATAGTAATTTTTCAAAAGGACAAGAAAACCACAGTTGTGCTAAATTTCAAACACGGCCATAGCTTTTTTCAATTTGTTTCCCCCTTGCCTTGTGAACTGATCTCTGACACTAAATCTAGTCCTAGCCTTGTGACTGTGTTTCAATAATGCCACATCAGCTATTAGGATGGACAGAGAGGCTTGAATTGTGCTTGCAGGGCTTATCCTCCCTTGCAACTCTGGGTCTTCTGACTCTGCTGCTCTGAGAAGCCCAGGTTAGCTTAACAGATGATAGGAGATACATGACCTAGTCACCCTATCAACCTGGCTGACAGTCTGCAAATTGTCCCTGTGAGGGAGGCCATGCTGGAATACCCAACCACCAGCCCATCTACTTGCTAACCTTAATGGAAGAACAAGCTGTAGAGAGGTGAGCTGAGCTGGTCCAATTCAAAATAATTGTCCAGATAAACCATTAAAATATTGATGTAATGAAATGGTAGCTGCTTTATATCACCTTGTTTGGGAGTAGTTCGTTAAACAGTAAAAGACGTAAACATATACAATGCACAAACTACATATCTTTGTTAGGGATTATTTGTATTATGCAACATATGTAAAATAAAAGGTTATATAGCAGTTTTAACAATTGTAGAGATAGATTTATATTTAAGAAATTGGGTTATAATCCCAGCACTTTGGGAGGACGAGGCGGGCAACTAATATAGTCAGGAGTTTGAGACCAGCCTGACCAACATGGTGAAACCTTGTCTCTACTAAAAAAAAAAAAAAAAAAAAAAAAATTAACCAGGCATGGTGGCACATGTCTGTAATCCTAGCTACTTGGGAGGCTGAGGCAGGAGAATTGCTTGAACCCGGGAAGTGGAGGTTTCAGTGAGCCGAGATCGTGCCACTGCACTCCAGCCTGGGCGACAGAGTGAGACTCCATCTCAAAAAAAAAAAGAAAGAAATTGGGTTATAATAATAAAATTTCAGAATCACTGTCACTTAAAGTGTACTTAATGTAATTTCACTTACTTTTCATGTATTAACACATTGTATTCCCACATCAACCCAATGGAGCAGTACTATTTTTATTCCTCTTTTTGGGTAGGAGGAAAGAAGGGCCCGATTTGATACGTAAGGCAGATTATTGATTTCAACCCAGGCAGCCTGTCTCCAGAAGCTGTACTATTTCTCATTATATTATTGCTTCTTGTGATGATTATTCATAATAGATTGTAAGGTAAATAAAACAGGAAACAAGATTATGTAAGTTACAATCCAACTTTTTGGGGTTTTTAAAAAATTAATATTTTGTACAAAGACAAGAAGAAAAAGATGAAGAAATGGCATGTCTATTTGTTTCTTATTGATACTGTATCAAACTACAAAATGGTTTAAAACACACATTTATTCATTTGAAGTCCTTTGTCAGGGGTTTCACTGAACCAAAATCAAACTTTTGGTAGGTCATGTCTCTGTTTTGAGGCTCTAGGGCAGAATATGGTTCCAACTTTTCTGGATTGTTGGCAAAATTCAGTTTTTTGAGGTTGATGAACTGATATCTTTGTTTTCTTGCTGGCTGTAAACTGAGAGTTGTTCTCAGTTTCTAGATACAGCTGCATTATTTGTCCCATGACCTTTTTCTTTATCTTTGAATATAGCAATTATGGGTTGAATCATTCTCATCTTGAATTTCTCTGATGTGCTCGTTTTCTATATATTTCTACATTTAAGGATGTAGGTGATTAGATTAGGCTTACCTGGACAAATCATGATATTTCTGCATATCAAGTACCTAAACTTAATCACATCTGCAAAATCCCTTTTTGTCATGTAAGGTAACACATTCACAGGTTTTAAGGATACAGGCATTTTAGGAGTGCCCTTATTCTGCCTACAACCACTTATAATGATATATAACCCAAAGCGAGCGATTGTTATTTCTGAGTAACGAGTTTATGGGTGAGTTTCGTTTCATTTCTTTGGTTCAATGAATTCTTTGATATTTTCTTAAAGATATTATATTACAAATATGATACAAAAATATTGTATATATTACTTTAGGTATATTATTCAGGTATCCAAATTTCTGCATTCTTTAAATATGAATACTGTATTGAACTAATAGAACTTGTATCTGAGGCATGCTTATTATTTTATTGCTGCAGTCAAGATAATGTTGTGATTTAACATATAGAGCTGTTTTCACTTCTGTAGTAATTCCAGTTGATATTGTTTTCTACCTATTAAAGTGGTAAAAATTAGGACTTTTGGCTATTCTAACTTTACTTAATAACATTATTATTTAATAATTCATGGTATTGTTTTAAATAACTTATTATAGTATTATCATTTATAAATTTATCATGAAAGAATTTAATAATCCTTCTTGAATTTCTCATTTTCTTCCACAACCAAGCGTTCAATTTATTAGTTAGTTATTCACTCTTTAGTATTATAGATGCTCATCAGAAAACTGGCATTTAAGTAATGTGCCTATTCATTAAAGTGTGCTTGTTACCCTATTACTTTCTGAAGCTCTCATTACCTCATTTTCTCTCTTTGCCTCTCTTGCTGTCTACCTCCTCTCTTTCCTCTTTTCAAGTCCCTGGAATTGAACTGATACCTTTTTCCTCAATATCTTAGCTCATTTGAATTTGCATTTTCAACCCCATTTCCTTTTTTTAAATTTTTGGGCCTTAGAAAACATTTTGTCTAATTGAAATCCCACAGTATTTGCATTGTATACTCATGGGACAAGAAAATGCTCTATGTCAATGGAACAGCACAGAGCATTGGACATGCATATTGCACACATCTCTTATGCTTCATTGTTCCCGTTGTTCTATCATAGCTCACTAACAGAACACAAGTTCAGGGATAAATTATTAAGGATTTCAATATGGTGATAGCAGTGCATTGAGTTAAGGGTGATGTCTTTCTGAGTATTGGCCCTGTGAGATCATACAGTTTGCATACCCATTAAGCAGCCCTGTTTCTTCATTTCCTGTCTCACTTGAGCTTCCTGTAATAGCCTTTCAGGTGAATGATTTCAATCCCAAACCTTTATTCATAGTTTTATTTTAAGAAAAATCTATACCAAGATGGTAATAGCAGTCGTCATCATGATGAAATACTATTCAGAAGGCACCAAGTACTGCACTGATGGTGGGAAATAGGCTTGTGATAATGTATTCAGAACTGAAGCATCACAATTATTTATATCTTTATTTGTGGAGAATAAAATCAGATACAAGTACACAGGAAAACAATGATTTATGCAATACCTGTACCACTTGAACATACTGGAGTGATAGTCACTATAAAGATACTGAAGTTGGCTACATTTTATTTACTGACCTAAAGGCCTTGAAGAAAGAAAATGAGAGGTACAGATCAGTTACCTATCAATTCAAGGCACACTTTGCAAGCCAGAAATCCTTCCCAGCAGAATTTGAAGAGATTCATATTGTCAGCAGCCAAAAGTCAATTGTGCTGAAAACAAAACCTATGTTCTGATTTTAAGAGCTGCAGAATCACCAAAGGTATTGCATTCACAGCCCCAGCATGTCTTCACTGAAAAAATTAAGCCTTTGATAGAGAGTATTGGGAACCAGAGACCAAGGAAAGGCTATTGCATAGATCATTTTGAGAACTTTGAAATTCAGATTCTTCTGAGCCCTCTAAACTGGTAGAAATGGTCCCCTAGCTCTTACTGTAAGAGAGGAAATTTACACTGCATGGAGATCAAGGATGGCCTTATCTAAGGTGGCGTTTAGACAAAAAAACAAACTGTTTTAATTCTACTTTCTCATTGCAACAAGCATAAACACACACAGACTTGGAATCCCCATTTGTCAAGGGAAGGAACTGTAATCCCTAAGTGTCAAGGAAGTGATTGACGAGATCATGGGGGCAGTTTCCCTTATGCCGTTCTCATGATAGTGAATGAGTTCTCACAAGATTTGATGGTTTTATAAGTGTTTGGAAGTTCCTCCTTCATTCTTCTCTCTCTTCACCACCTTGTGAAGAAGGTGCCTGTTCCCCCTTCTGCCATGATTGTAAGTTTTCTGAGGCCTCCCGAGCCATGCAGAGAATTGTGAGTCAATTAAACTTATTTCCTTTATACATTACTCAATCTCAGGGAAGTTCTTTATAGCAGTGTAAAATTAAACTAATACATACATTAATAATACTTTTCCTCACAGTTTTTTTTCCTCTTGCCTCTATTACTTCTAAATCAGTAACTAAGCTAAAGCCTTAGCATGTATCATATGGGTAGTATGGTTTATATTATGTGAAGAAAGGAAACATTTCTTCTAAGAACCACAGAAGCTGGTCAACATGTAACACAGAAACATGGAGAACATGTATGGGAGTGAACTTTGATTGCATTTCCCAGAGAAAGAGGAGGAAGACTATACAGCTGGTTAGCAAGGGAGTTTACTAATATGGTTGTGATTTCTCATGAGTCAGGATTGGTAAATATACCTGTATCTAGTTCTAACTTAATGCTGACATATATCTGTACTAGTTTTGCCATAATTCTGTATAACAAAACAACCACAAAACCCAGTAGCTTAAAAGAGCAATCATTTATTCATCAGCCAGCGAGGCAGCTAGACGTTTTTTCTAGTCCAGGATGGCTCTATGTGTGTCAAATACATTTTCTCAGGCATATGCTATTAGTAGATAAATGGTCTGAAAATAGTTGATCTGGGATCTCCCTAGCTGATTCTTGCAGTCTCATTCTCCAAGAGGCTAATTCATACTCACTGGGAAGATGAGGCAGAAGTTCAAGAGCAAAAATAAAAGTGTGAAAATCTTTTTAGGTTATATGCTAGACACAGGCACACTATCACTTCCATTACATTCTATTGGTCAATAAGTCAAAGATGCAGTTGCGATTCATTAAGTAACGTAATATACTCTGTGTCTTATTGGGAAGAGCTGCAAAGTCATATTGCAAAGAAGGACGTATAGAAAGGAGTAGATAATTGAGCCATTTTTCAAATAATCAATCTCCCTTGAAGCTTGGAAAAAGATATAATCATTGCTGCCTTGAGAGAGAATTGAAAAAGTAGTCAGATAACTCAGAGAAGTGGGCATGATAAAATGTATTTATTATGTGAGAATTGGGAGCCTATCTGTGAATACGCTCCCTGATAGGGTCCAAGTAACATCCATTTATTGAAGCTGTAAGGAATGCACCAGTGGAAGGACTGGGGATGGCAGCATCCTTGAGAAGCTCTTAATTGTAAGCATGAAAAATTGCCAACACTAGGCATCAAACTGATGACACAAATTATATTATTTCATAACAACAGAGACAGTGGCATTTAACCATCTGAGGCAAAGCATATAAAATTTCCATAGTGGTCAGCAAGGCAATAATAGAAATCAGGAAGGTTTGTCTTGTAAGAAATTCTGTCAGTGGCAACATGTCAATGTGTTTCTTGGTTAAGATGACATACAATAATAGTATAATTTGATTTACCTATTCTGCAAAATCAAGAGGTAGTAAAAAGAAGATAATAGCACTGCCTAGAAAATAATTATTTCCTGATGCTCTCTCTCTTCTTGGCCCCCACCCCCTGACAGTTCCCAGTGTGTGTTGTTCCCTTCCCTATGCTCATGTGTTCTTAGTCCAACTCCCACTTATAAGTGAGAATATGCGGTTTTTGGTTTTCTATTCCTTTGTTAGTTTGCTGAGAATGATGGCTTCCAGCTTCATCCATGTCCCTGCAAAGAGCATAATTCTTTTTTTATGGCTGCATACTATTCCATGGTATAAATGTTCACATTTTCTTTAGCCAGTCTATTATTGATGGGCATTTGGGTTGGTTCCAAGTGTTTGCTATTGTAAATAGTGCTGCAATAAACATACATATGCATGTGTTTGTATAGAAGAATTATTTATAATCCTTTGGGTATATACCCAGTAATGGGATTGCTGAGTCAAATGGTATTTCTGGTTCTAGACCCTTGAGGAATTGCCACACTGTCTTCCACAATGGTTGGACTAATTTATACTCCCACCGAGTAAAAGTGTTCCTATTTCTCCACAGCCTCACCCGCATCTATTATTTCCCAACTTTTTCATGGTCACTAGTCTGACTGGCATGAGATGGTATCTCATTGCAGTTTTGACTTGCATTTCTTTAATGATCAGTGATGATTAGTTTATTTTCATCATGTATACCTAGGTAAAAAACGTACATTCTGCATACGTGTCTCAGAGCTTAAAGTAAAATAAAATAAATAAAAAATAAAAAAGACACAAAAAAAAGAAAATAATTATTTCTCACCAAATTCCCATATTTGGCCTATTTCTCAGAGACAGATCTTATCATTTATTAGAGTTTTAGTTTCTTAAGGAAAGACCTTGAAATGATAGCATAAGCATATAAAATAAATATCACCCCAACCTTTCTTTAAAAGATACTTAATACATTTACCACTATAATTATATAGTAGACAAAAAAAATGACTTAAACAGTAATTAAATCTATCTGAGATGTATGCCATAATGATTTTTCACTTGTATGAATGAATTAGTAAGTCCAAGTTAGATAAATGGAGGCTTGGCCTAAGTCTTTCACAGTGGGTTCAAGAGGCTAGCAGACCTATTTTAGACCTGAAGTCATTTCTTTAGTTCCTTGACTGTGTATTGTAAATAGGATTTACTTTGACCTTGCTGAAGTCTTTCTAGTCAGGGTCCCTGACCTGGAGAGTAATCAAATTTATCATAGAAATTAGATCAATCCTGGAAAATTTCAAGGCTACAGTAGTAGTAGTTCCCATTGGATCCCCATTCCATTTCTTTATATAATACCTGAAAAATAAATGAGTCATGATGCAAAATGGTGAGCTATATATGTGTAATCAAGTAATAGGCCTGATATGATTTTGTTACTCTGTTCTATCCACACAGCCTCTAACAGTTGATGTGCTACTATTGATAGGAAAACTGTGTACTTTCTAATTTCTGACAAAAAAGAAAAAAAAGAAAAAGAAAAAAAAAAAGACCTTTTGCACGTTCCACTCTTGGTCTGAGATTCTATCAAACCTGGGAAGGATTAAAGAACTGCCTGTTTTGGATGGGGCACAGAGAAAGAGATGAATCTGTAACAGTTTCAGGTTTCTGTATGTGGAGTGGAGGACAAGTACACAAGGTGGCTACACTGCAGACCACTAGGGTCCTGGAGCAAAATCATACCTTCTGCAGCATAAAATTATTAGTAAATAACAATTACTGTTTAAAAAGTAGTATTTAGTTTTTCTCTAGGCACTAGATGAGACTAACTACCTAAAATGATGCATCAAGTAACTGTGAAGCTGATTCTGTTCTTCCTAAGCTGTATTGTCATATACACAAATCTGTAAGTTTAGGTGAGTACAGTGATCACAGCAGTGGACTTTCTGGGTTAGCTGCTGTGGTGATGCCAGATGCCAGCTGCAGTGGGGAAGGCATGAATGGGGCTGTGTGCTCTGTGGAGCCTGCAGAAGTCCCGCCCCCTACCAAATTGATGGGGTCGGAGCTCCACTATCCCAAGAGGGCACAGCTGCAGCTGCTCAGCCATGGCTCCAGACCTGGGCATCTCTGTGCTATTAGAGACCCAAGAAACCCCACTTTCCCCACAGGCTCGGAAGTGCCTACTCTCCACTCCTGGTGCCTGCTCCCATTTCAGAGGAAAGTTGAAGAAGACCTCAGGTGCCATTGTGACTGAGATGGGTGCACAGGCACTCAGGGTGGGTGTGGTGTTGACATGGGAGCCCTACCACCACCTCGGCGCCTTCTGAAACTTTGGGCACTCAGAAGCTCAGGAAAGCAGGCAGTGCGGGGGCGGGGTGGGGGGCATGGCATGGAGTGTTGGCTCAGCATGGGCCTGCAGGCGCCCCTTGACATCTGCAGCCTCGGTGCCATGGATGGCATGTTGATAGCAGCAGAAGGCAGACCGGTTCCTAGGCAGGAAGGAGCAGGTCCCTGGTGAAGCCCTGCCTTCAATCCAGGAGTCGCTTGAAGCCTGGGACCCAGGCTGCCCGTTCGAGGTGGAGTCTGCAACCCAGCATGAGACCTTATGGTGCTTTTTCCAGCCCATGGTCACAAATGGAACAATCAGCACACACTTCCTGCCTTCAAAGCCCATAAAACTCTGGACTCAGCCATACTCACAAACTCATGGGGATGACCTGCCTGCAGAAAGGAGCTACCTAGCCACTATCTGTCTGCAGTCTCCTCTTGGCTGAGAGCTGGACACCCATTGTGATGACCTACCTACAGAAAGGAGCTACTCACTTTGGGGCTCCTGAGAGCTCTTCTGTCACTCAGTGAAGCTCCTCTCCACCTTGTTTAACCTCCATTGTCTGCCTTTCTCATTCTTCATGGACTTGCAGCAAGAACTCAGGACTCCCCGAACAGTGGAACTGAAAAATCTGTAACACAAACTGAAACATGACCCCACTAGGCATGTTGGAGGGGACAAGAAAGAGAGGAGAGTTGCAACACTTCTGGGAGCACAGACCTTGGGGTTCCCCAAGCCAAGACTGTGACACGCCATAACACCTTTCATGGGCCTCTGTGTTCCTGACATCTCCAGGTTGTCAGGTGCCATTGCATTTTCCTTGTCCAGACACTAGTGCCCACAGTGGAAGCCGCTTGTGATACCTCTGGTCCAGCCACATCCTTGCATGGAGCTAGCACCTATGCCGGCAACGGGAGCTGACCACCCCATCCCAGCTGGCGTGCCTGGCCGTGCGCAGTGGCTGGACTCTGTGCTTTCTGGCTCACACACCCCTTACCACTCTGCACCTCATTCACCCTTGGCAGACAAGGAATTTGGGTTGGTAATGTGAGTGAGGGCAGCCTGCTGGGCTGCAGAGGCAGAATGAACCCAGCAGGTGCAAGCAAAACCCAAGCAGAGGCACTGCTGGCCACAGAGGTTTCTGGCTGGTGAAGGAACACCCTAAGGATCTTGTGACAACAGTAACAATCTTTCATATGATGGACATTATTCCAACCCATGTGATTCAGCCATGGTTGGCATAGGGAACATAAGTAAGTTACATAAAAAGAACCCAGTATCAGCTACATTTCTTGCATCAATACCATTTGCTCAGCTAAGACTGGTTTATAAATTAGCCAATGGAGGAGAAAAATGCTGAGGACTAGCTCAAGGAAGAGTCAGTGAACTATATATGTGAGCTGAAAATGGGCACCAACCACATAAGGCGTAGAATTAAAAGGTAATGTTGAGGGGAATACTCTACTGGATGGAATTCCAAGCAATATACTTGGTTAGCAACTTTTCATGAAGGAAGAAATAGTTTGAGGTAGTGATAGGTATTAAATTTAAGGCAATGATAAACATATTGACTAGATGGAAAGATACCTAGCAGGAAAAATATTGAAATATCAGAAACAAATAGATGTGAAGAAGAAACTTTTCAATAAATGTCTAGGGACAAACAAAATATTCTAAGTTTGATTTTAAAAAATGGTACAGGGTGGGTGTGACGGCTCACGTGTGTTATCCCAGCACTTTGGGAGGCCAAGGTGAGATCATCTGAGATCAGGATGATATTGTCTCCTATCAAAGGGAACATTTTTAAGGTAAAGAAAGTGTGACAGTGTGCAGAATGTCATGGAATCCTTTAATTATATCATATTTTCATGTCACTCAGAAGCTTCCAGAATGACAGATATTGGAATATCTCTAAAGTCTTTGCTAGAGTATCCAGCTAAGAAATGACACTTACAAAGTTGGGAATAGTCCTACAGAATGTGGTATATATGCTTTTCCAAATGTCATAATGTATCACAAAATTTATCTTTGCTAAAATATATATTAGGTTGGTGCAAAAGTCATTGCAGTTTTTGTTGTTACTTTCAGTGTCAAAAACTGCAATGATTTTTGCACCAAACTGATGCATCAGGAAGGAGGTTGTGAAATTAGAATGGGACCCTCTCACTATGATCCACTTGAAAAACTTGTGCTCCTTGTTTCTGCAACTTTAACCTACAAGGGATTTAGGTTCTGATTCTTGGATTGGTTTGCGGAGGGAAGTTCATTCACTTTTAGCAGGGGATACAGGGTTCCTCTGAACCTAAAATTGCAATGGCTGCCTTGTCACATTGACTCCTTCTAATGATAAGCCACTGAACCAGTAAAACTGATAAATCAAAAGGTATAAAACACCACTTGGTACATTAATATATAGTAATTATAGTGAATGAATGTATTAAATATTGCTTAAGGAAAGCAAGGTAACCAGTGACTTAGACTTCTCAGGGATGAATGCTTGTGTCACCTCACTGGAAAAATAATGTTACTAAGAGTGAGGGGAATCTTGAATGGGTGGTAGAGGAAGAAGAGGATAAAAAACAATTCTGTCCTTAGGCCCAGGAAAAGCTGTGGAGTATGCAGTTCTTCTGTTAGCCCTAACATAGATTTTTTTCTTTTTTCAAAATTGTGATTATGAAAAATATGAGATTCTACTCCACTGGAATGCTAATAAATAAGGCTGACAGTTTTCTAATGCTTGAAGAAGACATGAGAGTTCTCTGTTAGAAACAAAAGGCAGTTAAAAAAAAAGTATTTATTATTATCATTATTATTTTAGAGATGGGGTCTCACTCTGTCACCCAGACTGGAGTGTGGTGGTATGATCACATCTCACTGCAATCTGAAACGCTTGGGCTCAGATGACACTTATGGCTTCCCAAAGTGCCGGAATAACAGATATGAGCCACTCTACCTAGCCTAAGACGAAGGGTATAGTGAGCACAGCGAGCAGCATGAGCTATGTGTTTGTATTGATTCCTCTTGCTTTTCAAGTTCATGGAGGTGTTGCAGAGAGTAAAATTTGGGTGCTGCACATACAATGGGCCCATTTTATAGCTGAGAAACTCCAAAGTTGAAACACTTTGATAATTTAAAAGGGACCAATAGGATTTACAGCCCCACCTTTGCCCTGAAAGAAACACTACCTTGTCATTAAAAGTCCTTTACTGTACAAACCTGACTTGAAAAGAGAGTGGGCACAAATGTTGTGCCAAATCTCAAAATATGCAACATATAACTTTACTATTATAGTCACGGTATAGAAAGCATTTGATTAAGTTAGTGGCAGATAAGAGTATTGACAATATTTTATTTATTAGCAATGTTGCATCAAGGTATCATAACCTCTTTTATACTTGTTGTGAATATGTAACTCTCAAAAGAAAAATTATCAATATTTTTACCAAAGTATCTCATCAGGGAAACCAATTGTTTATTTCCCCTGGGTAGCATCTAGCAATTTTTACCATACATTTGATAGAGAGTTAGATTTTGTTTATTTTTCAAATTCCTGATATACTAGTTTTATTGCCTAGGGGCTGGTTTATAGCATTAATTTCTATTTCAACATCAATTGCACTTATTTTTCTTTCTCTTTTTTAGCCATTTTTATTGATCATCCTGTCTACTGATTGAAGGTCTTATTATTCCTTTGCTATTTTTAAAAGTTGATCAAAAAATTTAATTTCATAGTCTGTTCTTCCCTAAACTCTTCGTTTTTCTTGTGAATTCTCTTGAGACCACCACAATTTATAGTTGGCATTTCTATTTGGCCTCTCAAAATTTGTACATTTATTATTTTTACTCATTTTAGTTATGAGGATAACAAAATCAGAAATCAAAACCCAATAATTTCATCTTCATACCTACTTGTTGCTCCATAGTCCATTATATTTGGTAGTGTTAAATTATTTGGCTAGTTTTGTTGTATAAGATATATTCACTTAAAATATTTTTTCATACTCAATCACAAGTCCATATAAGCTATTTCTTTTGCCAATTCCCAATAGAAGTGATGTAATAAGCTAAATTTATTCTGACGTTATCCATAAACATTAGCAATAGCATTTTTAGTGTTACATGTCTGGGCAAAGTTCATTTTGCTTACTTAAGGCAGTGATATCACTTTGTCAAGTGTCTCCATAACTGAAGAGTTGCTCATTTTAACCCTGGCTATATATAGCAAATGCCCAAGTTTATCATCTTAGATAACTGCTCAGAATTAAAAATAGTGTTGCATCTTCTGCCCCTTCTTTTTTATACCAGCAGTGTTCCCACTTTTCTTTAATTATCTTCCTGAGATCATATTCAAGCTCTCTCTTTCCTTAACTCACTGGAAATATTGCTGTATCTTTGGGAACTTTGAGAATGCATAGTATCAATATAAAACAAGAAAATGTGTTATCAGTAGAGAAAGTAACTGTAAAATCCTAGTAAAATGACAATACAAAGCATTACTACTCACTTTGCTTCTCAACTTTATACCAGCTAGTAATGTCTTTAAAATTAACAGCCTTTTATAGACTGGGAGTTAGGGTAAAAATTGTGGTTCAGTGAAAGCAGAAAAGTTACAAGATGTTTTTTTTCTTAGAGCAAATGTTTGCTGAAATACCACAGGTGGAATGTCTCAGGATATGCATTCATAAACAGAGATTCTGGAGAACCTCTGCCTTGAGTAGATCTATGAAATATGAGTAGTAAGCGTGGCATTCTCTTTGCCCCACAAGGGTTTGTAAAATAGTAAATCAGATAGGCTGGGGGCTCTCCTACCCTAGAGCTGGGAATGGCCTCACTTTGCAGTTAACATCATAAGGAAAAACACTGCTTAGTTCCTGGACAAAGGAACCAACAACTTTTAAGCTGGTTTAGCTGTTGCGCATACAGTGGAAGATTTAATTCTTACCACTCTTGGGACCAATTTCAGTGAATAACTGAAGCCAAATTCCAAGGAGTAGTTAAACTACTCCTATAATGTATTTCATATGTTCTGGCAGACAGAAAACTAACAACAAAAAAATAGCTAGCAGTAAAGTAGGGTTACTGGAAGAAACAAGTGGCAATTTGAAAATGGGGAGAAAGAGAAAAAGGAGAGAGAGATGGAGAGATAAAGAGCAAAAGATTCATTTTAGGGATGTCAAATAAAAATCAACTCCAAAAGTAGTATGGTAAGACTTTGCTTGCAAAGATTATTGCAAGTGGGGGAAAAGTACTATTGTAACAGGGTCTCCCCTGTTTGGCTATTGTAACCAGAAGAAAACTGAATATAAAATATGCAAATAACTCAAGGGATAGAAGAAAAGGATTTTTTTATTTGTAAAGAGGAGTGAACAAGGTTAAACAGATGAGCTATGGGCATGTGGGATAAATAAGAGTCATGACTGGACAATATATCAGAGAATGTTTTACCTGGAGGCCAGCCGACTCTCAGGAGAGGCTGGTAAGGAGGGGTTGAATATTCTAGTTAAGGCTGAGACTGAGCGATAACTCAAGAACACTTGGGGAGGGAAATAACCATAGTTTTGTCAATAAAAATTTTATTTTGAATGATCAGCTAATCGTTTATGAGGCAAAAAAAAAATGGAAATATGAAGATTCTATGTCTGGTCTTGCCGTAAGTACACAGGGTGGCAACCATAAGTTTTATCTAAATTAATATGAGGGAGCAAGCTTCCTTGTAGTAAGTTGTTTTCCAGAACAAGAAAGAAAGGCTTTGTGGGGCTAGGGTGCAGGCAGGGGTGTGGGGGAGGGGAGTGGGTAGTGAGGTGTGTGTGTGATTTCTTAACTTTCACTTTTTATTAGGATTACAAGGCTCAAATAAGATTTAATGTCAGGGAGATATTTTTATGGCACCATAAAATGTATAAGACTTTTTTTTTGTATTGCAAACAATCAAGACATAAAAAGGAAAAATACTCACTGTTGGATAACTGAATTCTTAACTGAAAGACCACATGTTAGAAATAACATGAAACTTAGACCAAAATTTCAGAAAGGTAAAAGTAATGAACAAAGAGGTAAAAGAATTAGAGTACAAACAGTGACTATTAATGTGGAAAAAAATTTAAAATAGTTCTGAAGCATCTTTTAAAATGATAAAATTAAGGAGATACAAATATATAAGAAGTTATAAATAACACTTGTTTTTGATATGAAATTTTACATATTGTTTACCCAAGTTCAAGACAAGAATGAAAAAAACATGTACACAAACACACACACCTATAAGTAAATATTAATAAAAACATTAATTTGGGGGGCTCAAAAGAAAATATTACAAATTTCTAATTAAATAAAATAATTGATTTGTATAAATAGAAATAATGAAACTAATGTTAGGTTTTTTTATCTGCAGGACTGGATGCCAGAAGACTATAGAATAACATCTGCATAATAATACAAATACACCTGAAGCTCAGTGTCCATATATGCAACTAAAAATATGTCATTCATCGATCATATTAGTAAAAAGACATCAAAGTAATGCATTAATCAAAATAATTCATTAACCCAGACTAAAACTTGAAATAGGGAGATGAAGAAGAAATGATTGTGGTGAGTAATCAACCTTTCTGTCATACATTTCTATCTATCTATCTATCTATCTATCTATCATCTATCTATCTATCTATCTCTATCTAATCTATCTGTTGAAATCTAAATTAAATCTGATTAATGTAGTGCCTCAGGTAGTAATATTTATGCTGAACAGTATCCTTGAAACAAAACAGACATAAAATTTAGTTTGGTGCAAAAGTAATTGTGGGTGTTGTCATTACTTTATATACCTTAATAAGAATAATAGAAACTGCCAAACCTCAGAGTCAGACAGGTGGAAGGTAGGGAGTGATATATTTCAAAGGTAACACCAGAGTGGGTGGAGAGTGCAAGAGTTTAATACTTACTCTTATACACTTATCTCTGGGAGGAGGAAAGCAGTGAAATAATAGATTTGTACAAAAGGAATCAGCAAATTAATTAGTGGGAAAGAAAATAATGAATAGTAATATGGCTCACACTGGCCAAAGTAAAGAATTTTGGGAGAAAAATAGCATCAAACAAGATAATTAAAGTGTGATTAAAAGTTAACCTAATATGTATACTGTTAAATGCAAGTGGGTCATTGATTATCAGATATTATCCTACTGAATTAGGGAAAATAAACTTTATATGGTGCTTGAAATGACACTCAAAACAAGTTCAAAGATGCACAATAGACAACCGCATAAAAATAAATATTAAATGGCACCATTAATATCAGATATGGGTAAATTAATGGTAAAATTATTAAATAAGATAAATATGGGCACTATATATTGATAAGATGCTCAATTAATAAATTAGATATACTAGATTAATCCACAAACTTATGACACAACCCAAAATATCAATTAAATATATAAAGTCGTAACTATGGAAAATGTAAGGTAAAGAGAAATAAAGCTTGAACAGCAAAAGTTTACTGCATATTATTTTAATAAGTAGAAAATTCAATATTCCAAATTTACCATTTGTATATTCAAGATAAAGTTATTGATGGCATTAATATATAGAAGTTTTGTATTCATTATTTAAATGGAGAATATATAGAGAATATTCATTTTTTTTTTTGTTTCCATGGAACATTTTCACACATGGTCTTTGAGAAAAGTTTAGCAAATTCTCTTATCAGTGAACTTCAAAAGAAAAAAATACATAAAAGCGTATTATTTTCAAACTAAGATACAGATTTCTGAATTATCTTAGAAAGAAAAGATGAACCCTAAATTTCAATCTGAAAAGCAATGAAAAAGAGAAAACACTTTGCACCAAAATCTAAGCCTGATAATTTTGAGGAATGGTGTCATTATTGTAAAGATAATTAGGTGGTGATTCCAGTTTTAGCCAGAGCAAACTAACAAAGTCTCTGAAACTTGGTGTGGAGCTACTGAATTGGAAATTTTAGTTTTTACCATTATGAGTGGCAAAGGCGATTCAGAGAGTGAGGGATGAGAGAAAGAAAGACATCAACCTTCTCTGCATTGCACTGTATCTCATAGCAGCTACATTTCCTCATGGCTTCACCTCTTGCTTGTTTGGCCCACCTGTCAGGCAGACTGGCCTCTTCTTTACCAGAAGAGTGAAAGAAATTAGCAAACTATCACAGATGGAGTGGCTTAGCAGAATTTTAGCATTATTCTAGCATTATTTTCTGCTAGAAGTCTATAATCAAGGTATCAGTCTATCTGGTTAAGGAGTCTATCCTTGGTACGCAAATGGCCACATTTGTATACACATGGTCCTTCTTCTGTGTGTACAAGCATTTTTTAGTATCTCTTTATGTGTCCAACTTTCATTTTTTTATAAGGACCCTAGTCAGATTTTATTAGGGTTTACCTTAATGGCCTCATTTTAACTTAACCACCCCTTTAAAGGCTCTAAATGCCAATAGTCACATTCAGAGGCACTGGAAATTAGTATTTTAACACGTGAATTTTAGAGAAATACAATACGGTCTATATCATTCTTTTATTTGCTCTTTAGACTAGGAATGGTAGTAGTGTCTGGCTGTGGTTAAACACCTGTCATTTTTTGTTGCATTATTGCTTTTTGATCACCTTTGCTTTTTACTTTTAGAAACATTTTGGAATTATACTTCACTTTATTATTAATCTTGATAGTTTAAAAATCTATACAGCATTACATCTCATTTCATCTAAAACTCATATTTCTGTTGGCCACAGTATTAGTTCATTTTCACACTGCTGATAAAAACATACCCAAGACCGAGCAATTTACAAATGAAACAGGTTTAATTGAACTTAAAGTTCTACATGGCTAGGGAGGCCTCACAATCATGACGGACGTAAAGAGGATCAAGTCACAGCTTACATGGATAGCAGCAGGCAAAGATAAAGTTTTTAAACTTTAAACAGTTTGAAAACTTTTTAAAACTATCAGATCCCATGAGACCCATTCACTATTATTATTATTATTCACAAGAACAACACAAGAAAGACCTGCCCCCATGATTCAGTCATCTAGCATCGGGCTCCTCCCATAACAGGTAGGAATTATGGGAGCTACAAGATGAGATCTGGGTGGGACAGAGAGCTAAACTATTTCATTCTTCCCCAGCCCCTCCTAAATCTCATATCTTCACATTTCCTAATAAATCATGCCTTTTCAACAGTCCTCCAAAAACTCAGCTTATTTCAGCATTAACTTAGAAGTTCATAGTCCAAACTCTCATCCAACACAAGGCAAGTCCCTTTTGCCTATGAGCCTGTAAAATCAGAAACAAGTTAGTTTATTCCTGGATATAATGGTTGTATCCCAGCATTGGGTAAATACAGCCATTCCAAATGAGAGAAATTGGCCAAAACAACATTAGGCCCCATTCAAGTCCATAATTCAGCAGGGCAGTCAAATCTTAAAGCTCCAAAATGATGCCCTGTGACTCCATGTCTCACATCTAGGTCATGCTGATGCAAAAGGTGGGTTCCCATGGTCTTGAACAGTTCCACCCCTGTGGTTTTGCAGGGTACAGCCTCCTTGCTGCTTTCACAAGCTAATGTTGAGTGTCTGCAGTCATTCTAGGAAGTCAGTGTAAGCTGTCAGTGGATCCAGCTTCTAAGGTCCAGAGGACAATGGTCCTCTTCTCACAGCTCCGCTAGGTGGTACCCCAGTGTGAACACTGTATAGGGGCGCTGACCCCACATTTCCCTTCTGCACTGCCCTAGCAGAGTTTCTCCATGAGCATCCTGACCCTACAGCAAACCTTTGCCTTGACATCCAAGCGTTTCCATAAATCTTCTGAAATCTAGGTGGGGATTCCTAGCTCCCAATTCTTGACTTCTGTGTACCTACAGGCTCAACCCCACATATAAGTTGCCAAGGCTTTGGGTTGGCACCCTCTGAAGTTATGGCCTGAGCTCTATATTGACTTATTTAGCCATGGCTGGTGCCATTGGAATGCAGGGTACCAAGTCCCTAGGCTGTGCACAGCACAGGCATTCAGAGCCTGGCCCATGAAACTATTTTTTTCTCCTAGACTTCTGGGCTTGTGGTGGGAGGTGCTGCCATGAAGACCTCTGACGTGCCCTGGAGACATTCTTCTCATTGTCTTGGGGATTAACAATTGGCTCATTACTTACGCAAATTTCTGCTTGAATTTCTCCTCAGAAAATGGGATTTTCTTTTCTATCATATTGTCAGGATGCAAATTTTTGGAACTTTTATGCTCTGCTTTCCTTATAAAATTGAAAGTTTTTAACAGCAACCAAGTCACTTCCTGAATGTTTACTGCTTAGAAATGTCCTCTGCCAGATATCCTAAATCATCTTTCTCAGTTCAAAGATACACAGATCTCTAGGTCAGGGGCAAATGTGGCCAGTTTTTTGCTAAAACATAAGAGTCACCTTTGCTCCAGTTTCTACCAATTTCCTCCTCTCCATCTGAGACCACCTCACCCTGGACCTTACTGTCCATAACACTGCCAACATTTTGTCAAAGTCATTCGACAAGTCTTTAGGAAGCTCCAAACTTTCTCCCATTTTCCTGTCTTCTTCTGAGCCCTCCAAAGTGTTCTAGTTTTTGCCTCCAAAGTTGCTTCCACATTTTTGGATACGTTTTTAGCAACACCCCACTCTGATGGTTCTAATTTACTGTATTAGTTCGTTTTCATCCTGCTGATAAAGATACAACCGAGACTGGGCAATTTGCAGAAGAAAGAGATTTATTGCAACTTACAGTCCCACATGCCTGGGGAGGCCTCACAATCATCATAGAAAGTAAAAGCCATGTCTCATGTGGTGGAAGATGAGAGAGGAGAGTTTACGCAGGGAAGCTCCCATTTTTAAAACCATCAGATCTCGTGAGAGTCATTCACTATGACGAGGACAGTGCAGAAAAGACCAGTCCCCATAATTCAGTCACCTTTCACTGGGTTACTCCCATGACACATGGGAATTGTGGGAGTTATAACTCAAGATGAAATTTGGATGGGGACACAGGCAAACCATATCAGCCACTAACATGATTTTAGTACTATCTCTATCCTGACCAAACCCTCAGAATAGACGCACATATGTTGGAGATGCCTCAAATGTAATGGAACATTTTTGCCCATTTTAAAAATTAAATGTTAGCATGTTGAAGTCTTCTATTACTTAACAACATGAACTACCAAAAATTAGAGTTCAAGACTAGTACTGATGTTGTGGGTACTCAATATGATTCCAGCATGATATTTATCATGAAACTTTCATGATAATTTAAGAACTATAAATAAAAACTATTAAGATATCTTAACATAAAAATATGACTCTGACATTGGAATGTTTTAGTCAAAGTAAGTCATATGATTAGCCTAAACTCTAGAGACAGGATGTACACTCTTCATCTAGTGAAAAACCTCACAAATTTATAACTTAAAGGAAGTGAATAGAGTGAGAGATGACTTAGGAGCAATGCTTTCTATTTTTGCAGTATAACTAAGTATAAACAGGGTCTAAGAGTTTTTAGAGGGCTTTAAGTAAAATATCTCATTCTCCTTCAACATTATTCCAAGAATATTACAATTAACATTACATTATAGATGTAATAACTGAAGTTTGAGGATCTGATAATTAGAATTTTTACTACTGTTTTTTGTATGTGCACATTCTAAATATCATGATTAAACCATGTACAAGACTCTCTTCTCATCCTTTCTATTTATCCATATCACTGCTTGTTGATGAAATTATAAAGTAGAATGAGTTGGCTGACCAGTCACTTTTTATAGATTATAAAATAAAAACTTGATAGAAGATGAACTTCAGTATTAATTTATTGTCTGAGGATATATTTATTATTTTATATCAAAACAGATGTCAGAATATAAACTTTATTGCTTGAAATTCTTCATATTCAAGTCTTAATTATTCTTAAAAATATGAATAAGAGGGATAACAAATGGATTCTCGTTGGAAATAAATGTATGTTCTGCAGATTGCCTATGAAAAGAATGCCAGGTTATATGAGCTTTTAATACTTTACTCCTGAATAAATAAAGGATACATATACACACTTTTTAAAGCTTCATTGATTAGTTTATACTGTAAAAATTTTTAAAAAAACAATAGTTATTAAGTTTCATAGTACTACTTAATAGTGGACCTGCAGAGGGGAAAAAAATTCTAATTGCCTGTAAGAAAATAAAAAATAAAATATCTAGTAATATGTGTAGTAATAGCTTGGCAGAATTCAGAAAAAAACAGTTTTGAGTTTTATTTCTGGGTCAAAATTTCTAACACAAAAAATCATGTTGATTATATAAATTATTGTTTAAAGCAAATTCAGATAAATGTATTGTTCTAAAATAAAACATTTAAAGTAAAATATAAAAACTTTGACATATGTTTGCATATATGCTAAAAATAACTATTCAGAGGATTATAAGCAGAAAATCTTGCCAAAGTTTGGGATTAATCATGTGGAAGCTTGGAGGTTTTGAATTAAGTTTTGTAACTTAATTTAATTAGTCGTTTAAAAAATTGGTTTAGAAAATTGTTGGATTAGTCAGGGTTCCCTAGAGGGACAGAACTAATTAATTATATATATGTATAGGAATTTATTAAGTGTTAACTCACATGATCACACTGGAGGACCACAATGACATTTTGAGTCTTCTAGAATCAACATCAGCTTAGAGCCAGTGTCCAGTAGTCCCTGAAATATCTGATCATTTTCTTTTCCCCAATGTACAGTTACCCTGGTAAAAGGCTAGGGACTCTTTGGGGAAGGATGGGAGAAAGATTCACTGCATAAATTGTCAGTAATGTAGTGGGGTCCTTCCTCAAGGGAACCAGGCCTCTTCTTCATTCAAGGGATTCTGCGTCTGTAAACCTAACTCAGGTCTGAAAATTGATTGAGGAGTTGTGATTCTCTTTTGTCCATTTGACCTAGAAGTGTTCTGCTTTTATAAATTAAGTAGGGATGCAGTAGGTTTCCTATCAATTTCACTTCTAGGAACACTGATTATTTAGCCAATGCCAGAGCTCTCCACAAGTCAGACTATTCTGTTTGCCGCTTTGCCTCTGCTATTCATTATGGTAGCTAAGCCCACCTTGCTTTTGTCAGCTGCATGTCACCACTTGGCTTCTGCCACCTCAGGCTCCAATTATTCCCATTGTATTTACATATTGTAGTTGAATGACTGCAGTTCCCACTGTTAGATCTGATATACAGAGAAGAGCAATTACAGGGCTCTACAAAAATGCAGCTGCTGCCCTCATGAATCTATTTCTCAAGGCACTGATCAAGGATATATTTTCTGGACCCTCCCAGCTGGGATGAGTGGGTCTAAAATGACTAATTCACCTCATCATCTCAATCTTCCTAAGCCTTTGGATAACTTCCCCGACATTAAACCAAGGAAGATCAGGCATTTCTGGCTCCCTCACAGTGGGCCATCTTTTAATCCATATTTCAGCTAACCAAGCAAATAAACTATTAGAACCTTCTTTTTCAACTCCCTGAGCTGCAACATTAGATGCAGAGTCCCTATTTAGTTCGGCCCAAATCAATAAATTCAGCCTGATCCAGCTCTATGTTCTTTCTACCATTATCCCACACCCTACTGTCTATTCCCATACCTGTTCTCCAGATCTCTGTTCATAGAAATTAGAATACCCAAGCACTTCTTCTTCTTCTTCTTTTTTTTTCCCCAAGGAATCTTACTTGTTGCCCAGGCTAGAGTGCAATGAAGCAATCTTGGCTCACTGCAACCTCTGCCTCCTGGGTTCAAGGCATTCTCCTGCCTCAGCCTCCTTAGTTGGGATTACAACTGTGATTACAACAGGCACATTGTACCACATCTGGCTAATTTTTTGTATATTTTTTGTAGAGACCTTTAGCATGTCAGCCACTCACACGATAAAAGCTTGTGTCTGTTTTTTCACAATTTAGCCTCTTTCTCTACAGGATATAAGACTCTCATTCAGTGCAATCTTAGCAGATTTGAGGCTCAGTATCTGCTTCTGAAGCTGGGAGATAGAATCCCTGGGTTCATCATTTGCTTTCACCACTTTGTCCACTGAACATAGGAGTAACTAACCAGCTTCATTTTGCTGCTTGGCTCTCTACACATGGTCAAAGGTATTACGTATAGTGTCACTAAACTTGCCTCTCACAAGTGATAAATCAGGAGTGTCAAATGCATTTATTTTGCATAACTCTCCAAACAGTTTATGTCAAGGATATCAGTATTTTCTATACAATTAGGAGTAGACTCCTTGGCACTTTGGGATCTAATCTTATTAAGCAGCCAACTCCAGAAACCCCAAAACCAATGAAATAACTCCATCCTTAATGTTATTTTCCTCTAGCACCACTCCTGGTGCCAAAATCTGTATTAGCCAGGGTTCTCTAGAGGGACGGAACTCATATATATATACACATACATACACACACACACACACACACACACACACACACACACATACATTGGCACACACACATACACGTATGTGGGAGTTTGTTAAGTTTTAACTCACACGATCACAAGTTCTTACAATAGGCCTTCTGCAGGCTGAGGAGCAAGGAAAGCCAGTCTGATTTTCTAACTGGATAACTTGGAGTCTGATGTTTGAGGGCAGGAGCATGCAGCATGGGAGAAAGATGTAGGCGGAGAGGCTAGGCAGCCTGCCTTTTTACATTTTTCTGCCTGCTTTTTATTCTAGCCATGCTGGCAGCTGCTTAGATTGTCTCACCCAGATTAAGTGTGGGTCTGCCTTACCCAGCCCACTGACTCAAATGTTAATCTCCTTTGACAACACCCTCACAGACACACCTAGGATCAATACTCTGTATCCTTCAATCCAGTCAAGTTGACACTCACTATTAGCCATCACAATTGTTTTAGAGAATTCGTCTTTAAATGCACTTCACCCACAATGGTGGCACAATGTATTTTGAGTAAGTGCATGGATAGACAGAGGCAAAAAAAAGACAAAGAAAACAAAATGAAAACATTGAAATGTATAAAGACCCACACTGACAACATCCCAATTTTCTTCAATTATCATTCTATCTCTTCTATTGAGCCTCTTCTTCGCTGACCTTCCCCAAATTGGCACATCTATACCATCTTTGAGAGAAATCCTTCAAGTTCTGTGGCCAATAATCCTACATTAAACATCACACCCTTGATTCTTTTTAATTTTTAAATTGAATGGTAATGCTGTTTTTAGGTCTTTGAGGAATCACCACATTGTCTTTCACAATGGTTGAACTAATTCACACTTCCACAAACAGCATATAGGCATTCCTTTTTCTTCACAACTTTGCCAGCACCTTTTATTTTTTGACATTTCAATAATAGCCATTCTGACTTGTATGAGATACTATCTCACTTTGTGGTTTTGACTTACATTTCTCTAATGATCAGTGATATTGAACCTTTTTATATGATCATTGACCACATGTATGTCTTCTTTTGAAAAGTGTCTCTGCATGCCTTTGCTCATTTTTTAATGGGGTTGTTTGTTTTTTCTTATAAATTTGTGGAATACAGAGAACTAGAGAGGTAAAAGATTTCTGCAAGGAGAACTACAAAACACTGCTCAAAGAAATCAGAGATGGCCAAATGGAAAAATTTCCATGTTCATGGATAGGAAGAATAAATATCATTAAAATGGTCATGCTGCCATAATCAATCTATAGATTCAATGCTATACCTGTTAAACTTCCATTTACATTCTTCACAGAACCAGGAAAAAAAAAAAAAAAAAACTATTTTAAAATTTATATAGAACCCAAAAAGATCCTGGGTAGCCTAGGCAATCCTAATCAAAAAGAACAAAGCTAGAGGCTATCTGGGCTCTCTGGACTCAAAGACCTAAAAACAGAAATACCATTTGACCCAGGCATTTCATTACTGGGCATATACCCAAAGGAATATAAATTGTTCTACCATCAAGACACATGCATGTTCATTGCATCACTATTCACTATAGCAAAGACATGGCATCAACCTAATGCCCATCAAAGTCAGAATGGATTTAAAAAATGTGGTACACATACACCGTGGAATACTATGCAATCATGAAAAAATACTATTATTATGTCCTTTGCAGGAACAGGGATAGAGCTAGAGGCCATTCTTCTTAGCAAACTACTGCAGAAACAGAAAACCAAATACTGCAGGTTTTCACTTATCAGTGGGAACTAAATGATGAGAACATGGACATAAAGAGAGGAACAAAACACATTAGGGCCTATTATAAGATGGAGGGTGGGAGGAGGCAGAAGATAGTATAAATAATTAGTATTAGGCTAAATATCTGGGTGATGCAATAATCAGTACAGCAGATATCAATAACACAAGTTTACCTATCTAACAAACCCACACAAGTACCTCTGAACTCAAAAGTTAAATAAAAAAATAGAAAAAGTATTTTTGTCTTGAGAGTATCTTACATCTTTATACTACTAAGATTGTATACATAGGTTTGTTGAATATCAAATTTGCTTTATATAGAGTTAGATCTTTCATGACTTGGATACTTTTGCAGTTTTAAAAGCAATGGTTAGTCTAAAGTACAGCTATTAATAGCATATTTAGGCTTTGTGAACCATGACATTATCAGAGGAACAACTTTAAGACAAACCTCTTCATTTTACCAAGGAAGTATCTCAGAGCCCTAAATTTTATGTTAAAACAAAATTGCAAACAGAGTAATATTAAACAGGACCAAGCAAAATGAACTGAATTTAACATTGTAATTGTCTATTTTAATTGCTACATGTACACAAAATTATAGCTTTGTACATGTGTTTGCCACATATACATGGAATTATAGCTTTGTACATATCTATTTAATAGATTTTTACAGTCTTCACTAAAAATTTTGGGGCAGCAATAATTTACACAGAAAAATTAAAGTTATGACTACAAAAGTAAATACTACCTTAGCAATGGTAACATTAGCAATATAGTGATAGGACTGTAATAGCACAGAATATTAGCTTACCAGGGCAGCTGTAACAAGGAATCACAAACTGATGGCTTAAAAAACAAAAAATTATTGTCTCATAGTTCTGGAGGCTTAAAGTCTAAATTCAAGGTAGTAGCAAGGTTGATAGCTTCTGAGTGCTGCACGGCCAAAATCAGTACCATGTTTCTCCTCTTGCCTTGCAGATGGGTTCTTTTTATGTCTCTTTGCAGTGTCTTACCTATATACTTGCCTATCTGTAGGTCCAATTTTCTGTTTTTGTAAGGACACCAGTTGTACTGTATTAGGGCTCACCAAATGACCTCATTTTAATAAAGTAACCTCAGTAAGACCCTGTCTCCAGATAAGGTCAAAGGGGAATTACCCATTAATAGTGTTTACTCTAGGCCATGGAACATTAAACTTTTATCATTCTTAAAATCATTCTTTTAATCATATTAATTATCCACAAGCATGTTGATTTAGAACCTCTGTTATCAAATCTTTACTGAATAAATGTGAGGAGGTACAGGAATTTTGGTTGGTTAGTTGCAATTGCCCTCTGAAAGCAGCTGACAACCATCCCTAGCCCACTCAAAGTCATTGTACCGGGTGAGAGAGTGTATTCATTCATCCTTTGTTGAGTCAATGTCTGTAGGACAGAGCTCTGCAGGTGGCAAATGAAGTTTTAAGTGGTGACTCCAATGTGATTGAGGCCTCAAAGAATGCTGATGGAAATATGAACAGTAAAGATCATTCTGATGAGGTTTCAGATAGAACTGACAAAAAAGGTACTGGAAACTAGAGTAAAGGCTATTCTTGTAATAATAGGTATAGAATGTTGCTAACCTCTGTCTATACCTGAGGGCTTTGTGCAAGGCTGAACATGAGAGTGATGAAGTGGGGTATCCAGCCGAAGACATTTCTAAGAAAAATAAGGAGACAGTTGCAGGGTTCCTTCCTTTTGGCTGCTTACACTGAGATTCTAGAGAGAAGGAATAATTTAAAACAAAATTTATAATAAAAACAGAAGCAGAACAGAAAGATTTTGGTAACTCTCAGTCTGGCCACACAATGAGTATAAAAGAATGTTCAGGAGAGGAAACCAAGGATATAGCCCAGGGACCATTTGCTAAAAAAAAGATTAGCACATGTACAAGGGAGCCAGGTATTAATCCTGAAAAGAATGGAAGAAAAACTCCAAAGGAATTTTAGAGATCTTCAAGGCTGCCTTCCCATTACAGGCCCAGAGGCTTAAGAAGGCAGAATAATTTCAAGGGACAGGCCGAGGGTGCTCTCCACAAACTTACTTCCAAGGACTGCCTCAGGGCTCTGGTCCCCCAAGCCTTAGTGCAACACTCTGAGGCTGCCCCAGCCATGGCTCCTGCTCAGCTCTGGATGCTACAAGTTGTAAGCCTTGACACTGTTCATGTGATGCTAACTCTGCATGTCTGCAGAAAGCAAGAGCTGTGGAGGGCTAGTAGCTTCCACTCAGATTTCAAATGATGTAATGAAAGTTTGGGGGCCCAGGCAGAGATTTGTCACAAGGCCTACCACAGAGAGCACTCACTAGAGCAATGCTGAGTGGAAATGTGGGGTTGGAGGTGACACCAAGATTATCAACAAGGGCAAAGCATAGTGGAGTCATGCAAGCAGGACAAATTTTGGGACTCCATAACTGTGAAGTTAGCAGCATCATGCAATGCCCACCTGAAAAAGTTTCAGGCACCAGAGTGCAACCAGTATGGGCAGCCATGTAGACTCTACCCAGCAAAGCCATAGGGCCAGGTCTTCCTGAGATCTTGGGGACCCATGAGGTGGCCCATGGAGTCACAAAATGTTATTTTCCAGCTTTAAGATTTAATGTCTACTTTGTGGGGTTTCAGGCTTGCTTGGGGGCTATGATTCCTTTTATTTTTCTCTCTTCCTATTCTTTACTTTTGGAAAGGAAATGCCTATCTTATACTTGCACTTCTGTATCTTGAAAATGCAAAATTTGTTTTGATTATACAATTTTTTTTCACATATGAGGCTCTGGAATTTGGACTTTTGAATGGGTGCTGAGACAAGTTAAGACTTTGAACTATGGAGATAAAAGAAATTTATTTGTATGCAAGGACGTGAGTTTGACAGATCCATGGGTAGAACACTGTGTTTTAAATGTTTGTCCCTTCCAAAACTCATGTTGAAATTTCATCACCAATATGACAGTATTGAGAAGGGGAGTCTTACAAGGTAATTGGGTCATGAGAGCTCTGCCGTCATGAAGGGACTGATCCATTCATAAATTAATGGATTAATATGTTAATTAATGGGTTATAACAGACATCAGACTGGTGGCTTTATAAGGAGAGGAAGACAGATCTGAGCTAGCATAATCATCTGCCTTGCCATACGCTACCCCTACCACCTCCAAACTCTGCAGAATCCTCACCAGCATGAAGGCCCTCATTAGATGCAGCTTCAGGCTTCTCAGCTTCCACAACTATAAAAAATGACTTTTAAGTTTAAATTATCTGCATTAAGGTATTGTTTTATAAGCAATGGAAAACAAACTAAGACAGTGTCCTTAAAAAATGTATCCAAGAGAATGATCCAATTCTCTTTCTACCATATAAGAATATAATTAATAAGGAGTCAGCAGTCCACAACCCAAAACGGGATCCTCACCAGAACCTGGCCATGCTGACATCCTCATCTCAAATTTTCAGCCTCCAAAAACTGTGAGAAATAAGTAACTGTTGCTTATAACCTATCCTATGTCTGATATATTATTATAACTGTTCAAACTAAAATATACAAACATAGACCCATCTCATGTGCAAATACACACATAGACTCAAAATAAAGGGATGGAAGAAGATTTACCAAGCAAATGGAGAGCAAAATAAAAGCAGGGGTTGCAATTCTATTTGCTCTTGCTTCAGTTTTGTTTGAGTCATGTAAATAATTAATACTCAATGGGAAAACATTTTACTTAGTAGGTCTGCTTTTTATGTATCGTATTTCTAGATTTAAAAAAAAATCAGACCCATTAATCTTTTATTTGGAAATGTTATGAAATGTATGAACAATATTAGTATTAATTCATAAGAGGTAAACAGGTAAACATGTTGAAAACAGTTACAGTATCCTATTTTGCACAATCAATAGTGGTATAAACATTTACTTTTTCTTTAGATATTGAAGAAGACATTTTTTTAATGATGAATATTTCTTTTCTTTCTTACCCTTTAGTGTATTACTTGAATTTTTTTTTCCTTTTTTTTTTTTTTTTTTTTGTTTTACTTGTTTTTTTTTTTTTTTTTCCTATGGTGCCGAACCATGGTGATTTACAGATCTTAATACCCAAAGGAGAATGGCTCTTGTTGCCCAGGCTGGAGTGCAATGGTGTGTTTCTGTTCAATGCAACCTCCACCTCCCAGGTTCAAGCAATTCTCCTGCCTCAGCCTCCCAAGTAGCTGGGATTACAGGCACCCGCTACTATGCCCAGCTAATTTTTGTATTTGTAGTAGAGATAGAGTTTCACCATGTTAGTCAGGTGGGTCTCAAACTCCTGACCTCAGGTGATCTGCCTGGCTTGGCCTCCCAAAGTGCTGGGATTACAGGTATGAGCCACCGCACCTGACCTACTTGAAATATTTTCTAAACAGACGTCTTGAAATAATTTTCTTTAACATCAATACACTTTGGAATAGTTTCTTTATTAGTATTACATTTTCACAACATAAGAATACAAAACTCTTTTCTAGTTTTGTTATATTTAATGTAAATTTAGTAGTGAGGAAAATGGTAGAAGAGTCTTTTTGTTATAGTACTGTATTTACTTTTGAGGTTATTTTTTGTAGTGACTATGTCTAGCACTATTTTAGGTAAAGGTCTTTATTCAAATAAGATGAATTAAATAGATTTAAAGTTATCTTTTCAGAATTAAGCTGCAAATAAATAAATAGTTCATTACAGCCATATCTTCTGTTTAATAACTGTTCTAACAATTTTCCATAGAAATGCATCATCAATTTTTATATAAATGCATGATTATTATTATTTTGTTTTGATAAATTGCATACCACATTTTTTGGTTGATGAAAATATTATAAAATTAAAATCATATGGTAAAGCATCATCTCCTAATTTTATTAATTTAAAATACTATATTTATGGACTAATTTAGGGTATATTGATTATAATTGTATTCAAAATGAATTTATTCTATAAACCAGATATATTTGGCTATTTCTTTCTCTGGTCATTTTTTAAAAACTGTATCACTTTAACAAGACTTCATCGGTCAGTTCTTTTTTATTTTATTTATTTTTTTGGGGATGGAGTTTCGCTCTTGTTACCCAGGCTGGAGTGCAATGGCACGATCTCGGCTCACCGCAACCTCCGCCTCCTGGGTTCAGGCAATTCTCCTGCCTCAGTCTCCTGAGTAGCTGGGATTACAGGCACGCACCACCATGCCCAGCTAATTTTTTGTATTTTTAGTAGAGACGGGGTTTCACCGTGTTGACCAGGATGGTCTCGATCTCTTGACCTCGTGATCCACCCGCCTCGGCCTCCCAAAGTTCTGGAATTACAGGCTTGAGCCACCACGCCCGGCCCAAGTCAGTTATTATTACAATATATGCAACCCTAATATACTCTTCGATCAATGACCACAAATTATCTCTACTTATTTTTCCAATACAAATTTCTATCATAAACACCAATAAATAAATATATGCACTAATTACAGAAGAAATTGTGATTGATCACATCCCTTTGATTTAGGAGACTGCTAGTATACATGCTGTGTGAGGCATTCAGCTCCATGACAAAATGCTGCTTGTGATATTTCAGGTTTTCTATAAATAAGAATACATGGTATTATTAGGTATCATTAAATTGATTCAGAGTGATATCAGACTCTTTACAGTCTCTGATTAACAATGCCTATCTTCTGACTTAACACTACCTATCTTCTTTTTAAACATTCCCAAAAGCTTTATAATAATAACATATTTATCTTTGTATTGATTCAAGTTCTCTACTGTATGTTGTCCTGTGTTTAAAGATAATCTCTAATGCAATAATTGTTGTGTCAGAATACATTATTGTGTACTATCCTCATGTAGAGTGCATAAATGAACCTTTGCATTTTGAAAATCACATCCACTCTTTCTGAGAGATGAGTTTATAAAGAGTACTTTGGTCATATCCACTTGCCTACCACTCAAGATATTACTATTTTTGTCTAATGTTAATCTTATTCTCTTTAACTTAATATATATGTTCATATATTTTTGTTTAAAAAGAGAGCATATATTGTTGAAGAAAAAAATGAAAAGCTTAGATGGCTAAACAAATATTTTCCCATTAAGATAAGCAGACTTATGCATTTTGGGGAAATCTAGAGTACTTCTCACTTCAAGTGTCATTTGATCATGAAGATCATGATGTCATCAGCATTCCAATTCCATTTCCCAGAAATAAAGTCATCTTGATATTTATAGTGTGCTTCAATTTTGGGTTATTTTATTAGTAAATTCAGGCACATTAACTGATTTGGAAAAAGGCAATGTACATATTATATTTCTACTATTAAAAGTATCTCCTACAGATGAACAAAATCACATTTTAAATATTAAAACTTTTTCATATCTTCTTATTTTTCATATGCTCAAGGTGTTTTATATGCTATAACATAATAAGAAGAGAAAGGTAATTTTCTTCCTCTTTGTTCCCTCCCCCCCCACAAACACACAGCAACAGTATGCCTGAGAGAATAGAGGCAACACATGATTAAGGACAATCTCCTAGTGTCCACTAGAGCAGGCATAAATACCGTAAGAAATCTGTTTCCTCTGATTTAAAGCATTTGATAAAGTTCTAGGATATTGTTACTATCATTGATGTGAAATCATAGATGACACAAACAAATGGAAAAACATTCTATGCTCATGGACAGAAAAAAACCATATTATTAAAATTGCCCAAGGAAATTTACAGATTCAATACTATTTCCCTCAAACTACCAATGGCATTCTTTACATAATTGAAAAAAAAAAGCAATTTTAAAACTCATATTGAACCAAAAAGGAGCCTGCATAACCAAAGCAATCTTAAGCAAAAAGCACAATGCTGAAGCATCACGTTTCTTTAGGTCAAACTATGCTACAGAGATATAGTAACCAAACAGCATTATACTGATACAAAAACAGACAAAGACAAATGAAACAGAATAGAGAGCCCAGAAATAAGCCTTTACCCCTACAACCATCTGATCTTTGACAAAACTGACAAAAAGAAGCAATGGGAAAAGGACTCCCTATTCAATAGATGGTTCTGTTATACTTGGCTAGCTATATGAACCTGGAACCCTTCCTTGCACCTGAAAGCGACTTTATTTCAGAGATCCTGCACACCTAAAGATTGGTGGAACAGTGTCTTAAAAATCAAGTGGACTAAAGACTTAAATGTAAAACCCTCAATGACAACCTAGGCAATACCATTCTGGACATACTAACTGGAAAAGATTTCATGAAAAGATGCCAAAAGCAATTGCAACAAAAGTAAAAGTTGACAAATGAGATCTAATTAAACTTAATACCTCTGCACAGTAAGGGAAACTTTCAACAGAATAAACAGACAAACCACATAATTAGAGAAAATATTTGCAAACTTTCCATCATACAAAGGTCTAATATTCAATATCTATAAAAAACTTAAACAAATTTACAGAAAAAGAAAACCAGGCAACTGCATCAAAGAGTAGACAATGACCTGAACAAACACTTTTCAAAAGAAGACTTACATGCAACCAACAAACATGTGAAAAAATGCTCAATATCACTGATCATTAGAGAAATGCAAATCAAAACCACCATGAGATACGATCTTACACCAGTCAGAATGGCCATTATTAAAAAGCCAAAAAATGACAAAAGCTGGTGAGATTGCAGAGAAAAGGGAATGCTTATACGCTATTGCTGGGAGTGTAAATTAATTCAATAATTGCGGAAAAATTCAGCAGTGTGAGATATCTGTATCATTATTTTCCCTGGTGCGGTGTTGTTGCAGTTTCTTCCTCAGGAAAATCTTCTGCTCTTCAAAGAATCAAGGTTCACTGCAGCACTATTTACAATAACAAAGACATGGAATCAGCTTAAATGTCCATTCATGACAGACTGGATAATGAAAATGTGGTACATATACATCATGAAATACTATGCAACCATAAAAAAGGATGAGATCATGTTATTTGCAGGAACATGGATAAAGCTAGAAGCCATTATGTTTAGCAAACCAATGCAGAAACAAAAAACCTGAAACAACATGTTCTCACTAATACATGGGAACAAAATAATTAGAAGACATGGACACAACAAGGGGAATAACAGACACTTGGGCCTACTTGAGGGTAAAGCATGGGAGGAGGGAGAGAATTAGAAAAAAACACTGTTGAGTAGTAGGCTTAGTACCTGTAGAGCAGACCCTCATGACACAAGTTTACCCATGCAGCACACCTGCACATGTACTCCTGAACCTAAAATAAACTTTAAAAAAATTAAATTAATAAAATTGGGTTTTTAAAAAGAAATATTAGAATTTCACTGTGTCTTTCTAGGATTGTGTATTTAAAAAATAAATAATTATAACTGACGTTTTGAAGCATTTAAGAAAAACATTTTAAAGCACAGGGTAAATGTTAAATTGTACCAATACAAAAGGTTTCTTGTTTTTAATAATTTTCTCATTTTTCTACCTATTTCCCTGCCAAAAAAAATGTATAAAATATATTCAAGCTATATGTGGCAAAATTAGAAAAAAAAATATTTTCAATTGCTAATTTTATAGCGATTATTAACAACAAATTCTAGAATTTGTAGTGAATTATCCTGGCACTAAGTACTGTGAAATGAAGAAAATGAAAGAATTCCAGACAGATAAAATATATTAAGTATATAACGAAACACATATTTGAAAAGTTCTATTAGGAGGAAAAGGCATTATTAGAAAGTACAGTACACAGATGAAAATCTGTATTTCATACATCTAAATGATGTATTGGTTAAACAGAAGGATGATAACATTAAGAATTATACCATTCATAGATAATTTTCCAAAATAAAATAGTATCTCCTAGTCATATATTTCTTAAAGATGTAATGGCATTTTAGCAGGAATTGTAGGAGACTCCAAAGCTCATACAGCTCATTGTACAGCTGCTAAAAATTGAGAGACAAGGTGTTGAGACAAGGTGTCGGGACAAGGAAAACAACTTTATTTCGGAGATCCTGCACACCCAGAGGTTGGTGGACCAGTCTTGAAGAACCATCTTAAAATAAAATTGGAGGTTCTTTTGATGTTAGAGGAAGAGGAAAGAGGAAAGGGCTTGAGATCAAGAGCTGACAGATAATCACAGACATCTGAGTGGCAGCAAGGGTCAGGGGCAGGGAAAATGTTGTGAAGATTATTTGTTGCATGTCAGGTCACAATGCTCCTATAAATCTTTAACATAACATTGTTATTAATATTTGTGTATTTCCTCTCCTTATTTGGGGGAAGGAGCTATTATTATCCTTGCTTTAAATTACAAACTAGATGCCTCCCATAGTTAGCTCAACCTAGTTGTAGAGATAAGCAAAAGGAGTTAATGTAAAAGATATCACTGCATAATAGGGAGGGTTAGGAGCAAAATAGAGCTAGTCATGTTAGGCCTCCTTTTGTCTGCTACCTGTTGATTTTCATATATGAGCAGAAGAACAAATGGGTTATTGATTTATAATAAAATAAAAATAATGCAGAAATGGTAGATGACATCAAAATTTGAAGACCTGTTAAATAAATGGACTTTTCTGTTCTTTTCTGTTTTTGATCTTAAGGGTAAAATATTTACTATTTAATATTTTATCATTACTTCAGCTTGTTCATATTTTCCATGTAAGTCTAAAGTGGAACAAAGTAAGATGCTAGGAAAAATATATAACTGTTATCAAGATTTTAATAATCAGTGTGGGATGGTTTAAATGTTTTGGAGGGATGAATCCATAGACAAAAAAAACAGAGACATATGCGCAGTTATAAAGTGCAAAAACAGACAACCACACAAGAAAATAGAGGCTTACACTTAAACCTTGTGTTTTTTAATTATATTGTACTGAAAATAACATGAATTGGGTCATTTTTCTATGAAATAATCTTCAAATCACAACAGAAATTTGTGTGTTGTTTGGGAAATTCATATCTAAATAATACAATTGATTACAGGTTACAAAACTTACAAAATTGCAAATCATCCTGATTCTACATCCCAATGCTTTTTTTAATCATTAAAGATTCTTGGGAAACAGAAGATTTACATCACACAGTTGGCAAATTAATCACTTTCATCACCATTTTAAGCATCATATTTTAGCAGCTGTCAATACATAATTTCATATATATATATATTAATATTTTTAGGTAGTTAATATTGTGATAATATTTAATATTTCAGTATTAAATTTAACTCAAGATAAATTTTGACTTATGTAAATTATTATGTTTCCTTACTCTCAAAATTCTAGTAGTTGATTATAATCTTTAATTTAATATTAAAAGTCATAAGTTTCATTAGCTTATCCAGAAGTATAAAACAACTAGGAACTCAGCAGTGTGAGATCTCTGCAGCATTGTTTTCCCTGGTGCGGTGTTGTTGCAGCCTCTTCCTCAGGGAAATCTTGTGTTCCTCAGAGAATGAAGTTCTTATTGAATTAATAATTCTGACAAATTTTAGTTGAAATCATATTTTCTTTGAAACAGCATAACGTGAATTTTCAGTATCTGAGTATTACGTGACCATTTATTGTAAGACCATACATTAAACTCATCTCAAATATATTTTCTGATATAATCTGCTTATAATTTTTAAGCTATATATAGATTTGCTCATAAAAACTTCATAATTTATCATCACAAAATATTGAAACACAATTCCTTCTCCTTTTAGAATTACTGTATTATTAAACAGGATAATACATTCTTTAAAATGAAAAAATAAATGTATTGCCATTGTGTATTATTCATTCTTACCCTGCTATAAAGATACTACCTAAAACTGGGTAGTTTTTAAACAAAGAGTTTTAATTGTTTCACAGTTCCACATGGCTGGGGAGCCCTCAGGAAATGGGAAGCAGAAATCTTATTCACAAGGTGGCAGGAGAGAAAGAAATGCATTTAGGGGAAATGGCAGATGCTTATGAAACCATCAGAGCTCATGAGGAATTACTCTCATGAGAACAGCATGGGGGAAACTGCCCCCATGATTCAATCACCTTTCATGAGGTCCCTCCCTTAACAGGTGGAGATTATTGGGATTACCATTTCACACGAGATTTGGGTGAGGACACAGCCAAACCATGTCACATTGATTATTACCTTGATAATACTGTTTCAGGATCCAAAGATTATAAGCCTTAATAAGATAATCATATGCTGTAGGGGCTAGAATCCAGGTATCCTGGACAGTGCCTGGTACTCAAACTACTCGTATATTTGATTGATTAATCTGATGAGTTTAAGGAATACTGATATGGTTTAGATCTGTGACCCCAGCCAAATCTCATGTCGAATTGTAATCTCCAATATTGGAGGTGGCTCTGGTGGGAGGTGATTGGATCATTTGGCAGATTTCTCATGAAAGGGTTAGCACGATCCCCTTGGTGCTGCTGTTATGACAGTGAGTGAGTTCACCGTGAAATCTGGTTGTTTAAAATGTGTAGCACCTCCCCCTTGCCCTCTTGCTGCTGCTCTGGCCATGTAAGATGAGGGAGTTTTCACTCCACCTTCCGCCATGATTATAGGTTCCCTGAGTCCTCTCCACAAGCTGATGCAGCCATGCTTCCTCCACAACCTGCAGAACTGTGAGCCAATGAAACATCTTTTCTTTAGGAATTAGCAGGCATTTCTTTAAAGCAATATGATAATAGACTAATAGAGATGCTAAAATTTTCTTTTATTTTGCAACTCTGTTTAACATGTAATTTTAAATTGATTAATCATTACTGCATAATTTTATACTTTGTTTTAAAATTATTTAAAACACATAATTATTATTTTAAAATATATTTTGAAAATTACTTACAAAGTTGGAGAAAATAGTACTTTATTGTTTTATGAACTCTAATATTTAAAGTCAAATATCATTATTATATAGTTAATCTATATGGAAGAAAGCGAATATAAAAATAAAAAATTAAAAAATATATTTTTAATAAATACAAATAAGTGTTTTAATATTTGATGCCTCAAAACATTATTGACTCTGAACATGTTTTTCTTTTCAGAAAATAAAGGTGGTATTCAACTCAAAATTTGTGAAAATTAAAGATACCATCAAAAATAAATGAATACTTTTGTGAGGCCAGCCTTTCCATTTATTCCATCCTAGTTAGAGAAAAGATCTAATTGTTACAGAATGATTTTCAAAATTACCCTGAAAATCAAATTATCCAAAAGGATATCCAAAAGGCAAAGTATCCAAAAGGATATATTACTAGACTCTACCAGTCTATGAAAATTATATATTTGAATATGATTTAAAATATTTCTACATTAATAATTATATTAACTAAAACCTAAATTTTGACCTTATTTTAAAGGAAAATTTATGAAAAGAAGTTTTATAACTTGCTTAGAATTAGATAGGTGGAAATTGAGTTCAGCTATACATTGAATTTATATCATAGAAATAAGACTTAATAATCAGCATAATTTTAGAAATACTTTTTCCCTTCTTTATGAAAACTTCATTACAAGAAGGAAGATCATTAAAGCATGCTATCAGGAAGAAGCTTATGGATAAGCAATATTTGACATTTATGAGAAACAAATATATGAATTGATAAGATGATAAAAATTTCTATTACTTTATATGCACTTGATTTTATATTTCTGCAAAGTAAAAAAATGTGATAAATTTTCCTGCTCAATACAAAATTTTCTCACCAAAACCCAATTTAGAAGTCTTATATATTATCCATGAATGTCATTAATTTAAATATTGCATTAACTCAGAAAACTGGCAGTTTCTCTTCCAAACCTGTTATAGCTCATTGAGCGGTAAATGGGGCTAGCGGGTCTCTTAATTAAATTCATATGTGATATCTCTTTGCTAAACTAGCAACAAATGATGGGATTCAAGATTTTCTACTAATTTCTTAAAGATCTTCAACTATTTTCTCTATTATTTATCTCATGAAAGTCACTATAATAAATTAAACTATACAGTATAGAACACATTTAAAAAGAAAATCCATAGACAAGAGATCCACCAGGGATTAGACAAAGTAAAAATTCTGCTTAATAGTTTTACACATTAAAGGATCCATTACCTGACTGCATTCCTAATCTTTTCTTTTCTTTATGGCAATGATTACAAGGTAATTTTGCCTACATACATTTATATTAAAGTGAACAAGAAAATACTGATGTTTTAAAACTGCTGAAATATATTTTCTTTTATTTCACAAAACAGCATTGGCTTTCAATATTTCATATAGTTAACAAATTATGAAAGAAGAAAATATATTGTGACATGAGAAATGAGCTGCTCATTTTGTTTAGAAGCTGAATGTAGTCCTCTATTAGTCTTCTGCATATATTTAAATTACTGCCAGACTATTTTGTGTTCAACTCCCTCCTTCTTCAATTTTGCTATGTATAACAATAATTCAGAAGAATTTTATATTATTTATAGAATAATATAGTCACAAAATTATCTTTATTTCTTTAGAAATTATTAACAATATAAAGTCCATCAGAGCAGATAGTATTTCATTCTTTTATTTGTATCCAAGGCTTAGAATGAAGCCTCATACCTAACTGGTATTTAATAGTGTTTTCTGAATCAATACAGAAGAAACAAAAAATGCCATTTTTATACTTCTTTATTCAAAATATTTCCTCAGAGATTGAGGATAGAACAGTAAAAAAATACATAAAATTATCTGTCATGAATATTGTATTCTAAAAAAGTCACACAACAAATTTCACATTGGCATTCATATAATATACATATCACTGAAAGATTAACACTATTAAGTAATTAAGCCAGATTAAAAGGACAGATAATGAGAAGAAATGAGTTTTCCATATTAAATAAGGTAAAGTTTCATAAAATAAATTAATTATGCTGTCAATCCCCAAGAGAAAGAATATGTAATAGTTGCTCTCGTTTGAATGTTTTGCCACCTTCCAAAACTCATGTATTAGAAACTTAATTCCCAATGAAATAGTGTTGGAGGGTGGTGCTATTGAGAGGTGTTTGGGAATGAATGAATACTTGTGTAAAAAGGGCTTGCAGGAATAAATTCTTTCTCTATAACATCCCTGCCATGTGAGAAACAGTGTTCCTTGTCTGTAGTGCTCAAGGCCATGTTGGAAGAGAATATTGTCTCCTAACCAGACACCAAACCTCCCAGTTTCTTGATCTTGAAATTTTAAGCCACCAGAAGTGTGAAAAATACATTTCCGCTCTTTATAAGTTAACCGGGCTCAGGTATTCTAACAGCACAAAAAAGGGTGAACAGAGTAATATTTATCATATATGTTTTTTATCTTACCCTTGGAATATCTTTTATAAATAGTGTTTCATAGAACACATATTAGATATACATCATCAAAGTCATTTTTATTTATTCTACTCTGTGAAAGATAGATATATTCCTTAAAAATTAGTACAGTAAATGCGTCCTGGAATATTATTAAAGTGATTAGTTAATAAAATGACTAATTAAATTTTGTTTATTAATTAATGCCTATATAAGTAAATATAATTTATCGGGCACTGTACTAAATGCAGATGATGTGAAATTAAATAGCACATCCTCTCATTCCTAGAAGTATTTACTTTCATTATTAATATTTTCTCCTTGAATAAATAAAGCTCTTCATTTGGTTTTTCTCCGAAGATTAATAAAGTCTATTATTACTATGTTGAAATCAATCTGGTTGAGCAAAAAGTAAAATTTTTATATATTTCAGCAAGAGAAAAAAGTACTTTTTTACTGATGAATCAATAAGTTCGTGTAGGACTAATTTCTCTGCAGAAATTTTGTAGATATAATTTAAAATTGTTTGGTAGAAATAGAGAGTGAAACAAAGTAGGTAAATTCTTGTTGAGTACATATATTTGGAGGAACAGAATTGTATGCAATGAGTGCTCATTTTCACAATGTTGCCAACCATATTCCGGTGTGACATCTGGGCTGTTGGTTGTTTTGGTGAAAATCAAAATCAGTCATTTTTGCCTAAGGAGCCAGAGACCTAAATTCATGGAAATTTTCTGTTAAATAAGAGGGCAAATAAACTTATCTATAAAAAATAGCCAAGAGAAGATTCCAAATTCTGTCTACCCATGTTTGGCTAATACCTGAAAGACGTATATGCAAAACAGACTCAAAAATCTCTGTTAAAAATATAAAAAGTAAGACTGAAACATTTCCTGAAGAAACAGAGTTTGCAGTTCAATCCCAGTTGAGAAAATTACCTGCTAAAGAAAAAGAAACAACACATTAGAGAAAAACAGCAAAGTATACAACTTTCATCACTTACAATTCAAAATTCATTGATACATTAACTCTCCCCAAATAAAGTTTATTCTCAAAAGAAAAATTATTAACTGATTACAACTCTGAAATTATTCAGTTATTGGAACTTGAGGCAAGAATTTTTAAATGGCTCTTTTAAACTACTTCGAGTAATATAAAACAAAATGCTTGCAATAAATGAAAAGATAGTACATTTTAGCTATCGTGACTATTGTTATTATGAACATATGCTCACATGTTTCCTTATAGTAGAACGATTTATATTCCTTTGGGTTTATACCCAGTAATGGGATTGCTGAGTCAAATGAGATACAGTCCTTCACAGGGACTTGGTTGGAGCTGGAGGTTATTATCCTTAGCTAACTAACACAGAACGAGAAAACTAAATACTACAGGTTCTTACTTATAAGGCGGAGTGAAATTATGAGAACACACGACATGTAGAGGGGAACAACACATATGGGACCTATTGGGGTGCAGTGTGAGAGGAGAGAGAGGATCAGGGAAAATAACTAATGGGTATGAGGCTTAATACTGGGGTGATGAAATAATCTGTACAACAAACACAATGACACAAGTTTATCTGTGTAACAAACCTGAACCTATGCACCTGAACATAAAATGAAAGGCTAAAAAAACAAACAAACAAACAAACAAATAAATAAATAAATAAAAATTTAAACACAAAAATGGAATGATAAAAAAAAAAAACTCATCCTACAATGGAAGGAAACATTATCTTATATAAATAAGTTTAACAGTAAAATGGACATGACAGAAGAAAAATAAGTAAAGTTGAAAATTGATCAATAGAAAGTATGTAATGTGAAGAACAGAGATAAAAAGTTGAAAAATAAATTAATTGAACAGTGACTTGAAGACTGGTAGATAGTATGAAAGTGATTAACACATCATTTAGAATCACCGTGTGAAAGTAGAGAAATAAACGTGACTGAGAAAATTTTGAAGAATAGTAGAAAATTTGCCAAATTTGACGGAAGATGTAATATGCATAGGTTAAGATACTCAACAAACACCAAGAAGGACCAACATGAAGATGCTCACAGTAGTAAACATAAAAGTCATACTACTAAAAGCCAAAGGTGAATCTTGGAAGTAGTAAGAGAAATTATGGTAATTTTGTTCAAAAAAATTATTCAATTAATGATTATTAATAGAAGCTTTGAAAAGAAATATTTACAGTTTTTGCCTCTAATTGTATATTTATTAAAAAGTATCTCTCAAGAATAAAATCAATTTTTAGATCCAAAAAATTAAGAAATTTTTTTATCAGTATTCCTATATTACAAGAAATGGTAAAATAAGTTGTTCATGATAAGGGCAACTAATTTCAGGTGGATATTCACATACTCAGAAAGGAGGCCTAAGCACTGGAAATGATAAATATCTTAATCATACAAAAGACCCTTTAACAATATCTCTTAATTTTTTACTAGACATCAGATGGTTTAAAACAAAGGCATAACATTGTCATATGTGTTTTTAAAGCATGTAGACATAATACATAAAATAATGACAGTATGAAAGTGGTGCATTGACCTAGATAATTGCAAATTTTTAACAGTACACATAAAGTTGCATAGCAGTAAATGGAACTAGAGTGAAAGGAGTTAAAGATATACTTACAATATCTTTAACTTTTAACAGGCATATGAGAGTGTATGTGTATATATTTATGTGGGTAAAGTGATCTCTATAGCATGCATTAAAATGTATGCTATAGTCAAAGCCA
Organism: Cebus imitator; assembly: GCF_001604975.1. Classification (NCBI taxonomy): domain Eukaryota; kingdom Metazoa; phylum Chordata; class Mammalia; order Primates; family Cebidae; genus Cebus; species Cebus imitator. The sequence goes on from NW_016107332.1 coordinate 9,050,222, forward strand.
TTAGAAAATTAAAATATTATTAACATAATATAAATTGAATCAGAAAAATCATAGAGAAAACAAAGCAGACAACAAAAATAAAAAACAAATAATGAAATATACCCAAATCAAATAAACATAATTTAATTGAATATTATGAACTGAGAACTCCAACTTAAAGACAGAAAGGATCAAGTGTGGTTAAAAGTATAATTTCAGAGGTGACAAAAATGGTGGCTAGGAGCAGGACTAAACTTGCAGCTCCCACCTGGATGGACAGAGCATTGTATGGAGAGCCACATTGTGAACTTTTGCTCCAAAAACTACTGCAGGAACACATCAGGAAAGCATAGAGAATCCACAATCCCTTTGATGGTAGTGGATTGCTGCTGCAGGCTCTGCAAGACAGCTGAAAACCTGTGATTGTCCAAAGTGTGAGAGGGGAATGTCTGCCTCTGAACACATATCCTCTCTTGGGAACCTGAAGGTCCAGATTAAGGGAGTAGAATATGACCTTACCTGGAGCTGAAACAAATTTAGAGAGCTAAATAAAATATAGCAGAAGAGGGAGCAATGGGAAGAGACCTATAGGCACTCTTAGTCCCCAGGGAAGCCATTTCTGACTTTGTCTTGCAAGGGGTCCTTGGGTAGGGCTGCTAGTGTAATTGGGGAAAAGTCATAGGGAGAAGAAAACTTCCAGCAAAACTTTGTAACAATTTTGGAAAATAAGTTTTCTGAACAGCATTTGGGGGAAAATGGAAAGTGCAGATATGAGCACAAAACTGTGGCAGGTGGGAAGGCACAAAATCTGAAAGCCCTGCTTGCTCTCTCAGTGGGGAGGCTTGTAACCTGGGTCAAGTTCTAAGCTCTGCTCACTGGCTGCCTGGAAATTAACTCAGTGCTCTTGTGGGGTACAGTGGAAGTGAGGCTGGCCTTTCAGGCTGTGTGGGAGCTAGGTGAAGTCTGTCATTGCCAGCTATTTCCAATTTCCCTGGAAACCTGTATGGTGCAGCAGAGACAGCCATAAATCCCCTGGAAACATAGCTTCCCTCAGCCAGAGAATGACACCTCTACCCCCATAGCAATTGCAGCAAATTCCACCAAAATATGTCAGAGCTTATATACACCTAGCATAACCCTGCCCCCACTGGATGGTCTTTTTTTCACCAACCCTGATAACTGAAGACAGAGGACATCATCTGTTGAGAGCTCTACAGCCTTGCCGACTGCCTGAGAAACCGAAATGCTTATCCAGGCAATCCTAAGGCAAGCTTGTATTCTCCCTGTACTACCACAGCTGATGGTGTCTTGAAAATGCCAACTACTGGCTGGAGGCCAACCTCAACAAAATCAGCATGGTAAACAAAACTACAACCAAGAATCCTCAAAGAGTTCACTTCACTCCCCTGCTATGTCCCCTGGAACAGGTGTTGGTATCCAAGGCTGAGAGGCCTGAAGACAGATCATATCACAGGACTCTGCACACACTCTTCAGTACCAGCCCAGAGCCTGGCAGCTCCACTGGGTGGCAAGACCAAGAAGAGAAATAATAATTATTACAATTTAGCTCCCAGGAAACCCCATCCCTAGGGAAAGGCGGGGAGCAACACATCCAGGGAACACCACATGGGATAAAAAAATCTGAACAGCAGCCCTTGAACCCCAGATCTTCCCCTGACACAGTTTGCCAAATGGGAAGGAACCAGAAAAATAATTCTGGTAATATGACAAAACAAGTTGCTTTAAAAACCCAGAAGATCACATTAGCTCTCCAGAAATGTGATTAAAACAAGAAAAATCTCTGAACTGCCAGAAAAAGAATTCAGAAGGTCGATTATTAAGCTAATCAAGGAGGCACCAGAGAAAGGTAAATACAAATTAAAGAAGTTTAAAAAAGATATAGTATAGAGACAGAAAAATATTCAAAGAAATAAACAAGATATTACTATAAGTATTTTGCACACATAGAGAAATGCAAAATATACTGAGTAGCCTCAACAATAGAATCAAACAAGCAGAAGAAAAAACTTCAGAGCTCAAAACATTTGAAGTAACTCAATCTGACAAAGACAAAGAAAAAAGAATCCAAATAAATTAGCAAAGTCTCCAAAAAGTTTAGAATTATGTTAAATGACTACACCTAAGAATAATTAGTGTTCCTGAGGAAGTTAAATCTTCAAGTTTTGAAAACATGTTTGAGGAAACAATTGAGAAAAAGTTCCCTGGCCTTCCTAGAGATCTAGACATTCATCATGATGAATAGAACAGTACCTCACTTCTCAATACTAATGTTGAATGTTAAAGGCCTAAATGCTCCACTTAAAATATACAGAATGACAGAATGGATAAGAACTTACAAATCAAGTATCTGCTGACTTCAAGAGATTCACCTAGTCCACAATACCTCCTCACATAAACTTAAGGTAAAGGGGTGGAAAACGATGTCCCATGCAAATTGACACCAAAAGTGAGCTGGTGTACTTATTCTTATATCAGACAAAATAGACTTTAAAGCAACAGCAGTTAAAAAAGAAAAAGAGAGACATAATAAAATGATTATAGGTCTAGTCCAACAAGAAAATATCAAAATCCAAATCTATACACACCTAACACTGGAACTTTCAAATTTATAAAACTCTTACTACTAGACTTAAGAAATGAGATGGGCAGCAACACAATAATAGTGGGGACTTCAATACTTCACTGTCAGCACTAGACGGGTAACTAAGACGGAAAGTCAACGAAGAAATAATGGACTTAAACTATACCCCAGAACAAATAAACCTAACAGATAATTAGAGAATATTTGACTCAACAACTGGAGAATATACATTCTATTTATCAGTACATGAAACATTATTTAAGATAAAACATATGATAGGACACAAAACAAGTCTCAATAAATAAGAAAATTGAAATTATGTCAATTAATTCCTCAGACCACAGTGGAATACAATTGGAAATCAACTCCAAAAGTTACCAGCTGATTATCCTGGGTCAAAAATATTAATTGGAAAATTCTAAAAATAATTTTTAAGTTTTAAATTATGTAACATTCTGAGTGTCATCATAAAATCTCTCACTGTCCTACTCTGTTTAACTGAGAATGAGAGTAATCCCTGCTTCCAGCATATACACATAGTTTACACTTCCTGCCCTTTAGTTGCTTACTAGCCATCTCGGTTATCATGTCAAAAATATGATACAGGTATCTCTGGATAAGGAGAGACTTTTGTACAAGAATCTTCAAGATTAACAGCATATTTCTCATACAAATCTATGGAAGCCAGAAGTGAATGCAATGACAGTTTTATAGTGCTGAAAGAAACCTCAGTACCTAGATTAATATAAAAGTATTGATTCATTTTAGTTTATATCTCCTGTGTTTTATTATATGATCTAAAAATTAAATGCATAAAACAATAGTGATAATTATGTGAATGTGCACAAAATTCTTAAAGATGTAATCTGTGACAATAACAACCTAAGAGGGAGGGATAGAGCTGTATAAAAGAATAATTTGTATGGTAAAACAGAGATGCTAAGAAAATAACAAAATACAGGAAAAATGAAAAAGGAATTAAACTGGTAAACTATAAAAAATCACTTGAACACAAAAGAAGAGAGTTATCACAGAAGGAAAGGAACAAAAAAAGATAAGTGATACAGAAAAGAAATATTATGTAGCATGTTATAACAATGTGATATTTTGTTATTCTGATAACTTATCAGAAATTATTTTAAATGTAAATAAATTAACTCTGCTACTCTACTAATTGCTTTTATAACACATCGAAAAGGAATAGATTTAACCAAAGAAAGGTAAATAGATTAACTCTATTTATATGTAAGTAGATTAGCTCTCCAGTAAGATAAAGATTGGCATAATTTATCAAAAACACCATCAACTGTGCTGTCTATAAGAGCACACCTTATATCAAGGACATAAAGGTTGAAAATAAAAGAATTAAAAAATGATATAACATGCAAATGATAATCAAAAGGCAGTTTTTATGGCTATAGGAATATCAGAAAAAAAATACAATTAAGAATAGGGAATGCCTACTTAATAGATATAAAGTTTTCTTTTGTGATGATGAAAATGAAATGCTTTGGAACTTGGTAGAGGTGATGGCTGTACAATATTGCAAATGTAGTGTACATTTAAAAATTGCTTTCATGTTATGGGTGTTTTATTTTAATATAATGAAAAGAAACAAAACATCTAAAAAAAATTGTAAGAGAGACAACATCCTCAATCTGATTAAGCAAATAAAAAATAAAACTATAGGCCGGGCGCGGTGGCTCACGCCTGTAATCCCAGCACTTTGGGAGGCTGAGGCGGGTGGATCACGAGGTCAAGAGATCGAGACCATCCTGGTCAACATGGTGAAACCCCGTCTCTACTA
>NW_016107332.1:9055274-9095062 GCF_001604975.1 Cebus imitator
GTGAATTTGCAAGCATATATACAATTTTATTTCTATATACAAGCAATAAAGAAGTATGTAATAAAACACTACTAATTGCTTTTATAACATATCAAAAAAGGAATAGATTTAACAAAAGAAATGCAATGCATATATATTAAAAACTATAAAATATTACAAATGGTATTTATGTTTAATGTAAATAAATAAAGATATACACTATTCATAGGTTGGAAATCCTAACAATCTGATGAAGTTTCACACCAACTATTCAAATAATTTCAATATAAACCTTAGCAGGCATTTTTTATGAAATAGGCATGTGGATCATAAAGTCTATAAGGTAGAGCAGAGTTCCTAGGATAACAAAGAAATTTGCATTAAAATAAAAGAAGATTGGAAAACTTTTATTACCTCAAATTTCAGCTCTACCATAAGACTTCAGTTACCACAATAGTGTGACATTGGAACAAAGAAAGAAATGTTGCAAAATGAAGCATAATAGAAAATGAAGAAATAGATCGATACTTTCATAGTCAATTTTGGATAAAGGATCAAAAGTAATTTAATGGGCAGAAAGATATGTTCAACAAATTATGCTGGAAGAGTAGAATATTTATGTGAAATTAGTAAACTACACTTATCTCATGCCATGCACACAAATTAATTTTTAAAATTATAAAAATGTAAACATATTAAAAGTATACAACATTTATGAATAAAATAGGAGAAAACCGTGGTGATGTTGGGTTAGGCAAAGATTTATTAAAAGATAAGAAGCATAAAGTATTTACAAAACACTTAAAATTGAATTTCTCAAAAATAGACACTTATGCTCTTTACAATAAGTGGTTTTGAAAATTCAAGTTTCATACTAGTAGAAAATATGTTTAAAACATATACCTGACAAAGTTTTTATATGAGAATATAAAAGAGGACTTAGAATTCAATAAGAAGACCATTAACTTTACCAAAAAATGGTGAAATGTGTGAACAGCCCCTTCACAAAAAAGTGCATGAATATCCTATTAAAGCATGAAAAGATCATGTAACTGAGATTGATAGTCATCAAGGTAGTGCAAATGAAAGCCACAATAATAGTCTACTACATTGTCACTAGAATGACTAGAAGTAAAAACCTTTAGTATACAGTTTCTTTGGAAAACATTATGGCAGTGTCTTATAAAGCAGGGGGTCCCCAACTGCTGGTACGTGTCTGTAGCCAGTTAGGAACCAGGATGCATAGCATGAGGTGAGTGGCAGGTGAGCCAGCATAGCTTCAGCTGTATTTATAATGGCTCCTCATCACTTACATTACTGCCTGAGTGAGACTTCCTGTTAGATCAGTTGCATCATTAGATTCTTATGGGAACACAAACCCTAATTTGAACTGTGAATGTGAGGGGATCTAGGTTGCACGTTCCTTATGAGAATCTAATGCCTGGTGATCTGTAACTGTCTCCCATGATTTCTACATCGGCTGACTGGTTGCAAGAAAATAAGTTCAAGGTTCACACTGATTCTACATTATGGTGTGCTGTATAGTTATTTCGTTATATAATACAATGAGATAATAATAGACATAAAGTGCACAATAAATGTAATTCACTTAAATCATCACAAAACCGTCTCGCCATGCCAGTGGAAAACTTGTATTCCACAAAACTTGTCTCTGGTGCCAGAAAGATTGTGGACTACTGTTATAAAGTTAAATATGTGCTTATGATATGGCTTAGCAATATCAGAGTTGATCCAAGAGAAATGAAGATCTGTTTCCGAAGAAAAATCTGTAAAAAAGAATTCATATTACAGTATTTTTCCTAATAGCTGGAATTTGAGAAAACTCAAATGTTCATAAATTGGTAAATTGAAAAATAGTATTATATCTACACTTTTTTTCTACTTTGTTAAATTGTCAAGCACTGTACTACTGCTTAGCCATTCTAAACAGGGTATAGATAAATTAATTATAGATAAAAGTGATTAATTTGATAATATGTTTTATGTTTATTAATATCCTACTTTGTAGTGCATTGCTAAAGCACTACTAGTGCTTAGCAATTTACAGCATATTACTGTAAGTGAAACTCATATTTTAATATTATATTAATATTTAATATAGCTAATAATTTCATAATATAATCAATATATTAATATTTTAATATATTAAAACATCTATCAAATGTTAGCATAGTCAAAATATTATGTTAAGTGGAACACAAAATATTACATATGGTATCATTTAATGCATGTGAAAATCTAGAAAAAGAAAAATTCAGTGATAGAAAGCAGATTGTAGTTGCCAGATTCAGAAGTCAAGAGCAAGCTCAACTCTAAAAGCATATGATTGTATTTCTAAAAATTGAGGGGAAAGTTCTATATTTTGCTTGTGATGGTGGGTGGTTACATTACTGTACAAGTTTAAAATTCATCAAAATGTGCAATTAAATTGGTGAACATCTTACTTTAAGTTATATATCAATAAAGCTGGGGGAAAACATAACCAGCTATTCACCAGAATATAAACACAATGTAGACAAGAAATAGATCTAATTTAAATCTTAATTTTACCATTGTGCTGGCATATATTAGGTAATTAATAAATGTTAGCTAAATAATGAAAAAATGACCATGAGTTGCATTATTGCACATCTATATAAAACATATACACTTAATTTACTTTATTTATTTTATGTGTATATTTTATTTTATATCTATAATTTAATTTATAGGTATACTTTTGGGGACTTTTGAAGTCTATTTGACATCATATAATAATGAAGAAGTGAGATTTTATATTCCATAGAAAAAATATGTAAAATTTGTTATATAATTAATAATATTTGATTTTTATAATTTTTCATTTTAACATTTTGCTTATGATTGTTCTAAAATCCATGGCTTACTGATTTGTCAATGAAAAACAGAAAACAAAAAGCAGTCTGAAATCTTGCTGGGAAAACACTGATATATCAGAATAACAGCAATCAATCTTTTTTCCCGTGCTTATGTTTTCCTTCCTTTTCATGTTTCTTGATTTTTTTCAGGACATATTTTTTTTCCCTAAGCATAATAAATTATGAACAAATATTCAAAGAAAACACAAACATAGGTGTAACAGAAAAGCTAGCTTGCAAAACAATATTTCTCCATTAAGTGCCTGAAATGGGTCAGAAAAAAAGAAGTAAAGTGATTGAATATACTGGTGGAAGAGAAGCATTAGTATAAGGGAGAAGATCATCACATAGGGCCTTGAAGCGAGGTGAAATGAACTCTGAAGATAAACTACCATTGAGCATGCATGCACTTTTCTATGGTCTCAATGTGTGTTTCCCCAAAATGCACGTATTGAAATCTTACCCTGCAAGGGATGGTATCAGACAGTAAGGCCTTTGGGAGGTGATTGGTCATGATTGCCAAAGTCCTCATGAATGGAATTTGTGCCCTTATAAAGAGATCCAAGAGAGACTTCCTTCCTCATTCCACCATGTGAGGATATAGTGAGAAGGCATCATCTATAAAAAGGTGGGCCTTCACCTGGGGCTTTGATTATGGACTTCCAAGCCTCTAGAAGTATGAGAAACAAATTTCTGCTCCTTATAAGGCTTACAGTTTATGATATTTTGTTATGGGATCCTGAAAAAATACCTTTCTTGCATTTACCTTTGGGTCAGCCTGACCTTTAACAGCACAAGACATTTATAAGCATTATCCTGCCTCTGACACAAACCAATGAAGACAGGGGTTTTGGACAGTCTGTGTGGAGTGGCAGCCTGAAGGGAAACCCTTGTCCACTGACAAGGGAGGGATTTAATGTAACTGGAGGAGGGCTTTCTCATGAACATGGGCAGTGTATGCTGTCTGTGGTTGTTTTTCTTCTTAGTTGAAAGGAGAAGAGCCTCTCTGGCCTAATCAGATCCACTTAATGTCATTTTCCAGAAAGAATGAGAATCCTCCTCAAAGAGGCAAGAAGAAATAGTCTGCTTGACTTCCAGATGCCTCATTACAATGAATCAACACTTGTCATTCTGTAACTTTATCAGGAGGGGAAAAAAAATCTTTCCCATTATATCCATATGGAACTCAGAAATATCTTGGCCTTGTAAAACAATTTTTGAACATTTCGGTTTTTTGCGGTGGTAATTTGGCAGAGTTAGCAACCTCTGCTAACTAAGTCATTGCTCAAAAAGAACAGTTCATCTTTGTTGGGTTGTGCATCATTTTGGTCTGTTTGCCACTCTTGTTTCTCTGCTTTCTGCTTCTATGCCTTATAATTCAGCTGTGTGTTGGTGCATCCTGAAAGTATTTCTTTTGCTTTCATTTAAAATGAAAAACACCAGCTGTTCAGATGTCTTATTGTACATCTGTCTTCTCTGCCTGCTCTGCTTTCTAAATTCACAATTCTATCAACATCATTACTTTTCTTTCCATTTACTCTGGGTCACAATTTTAGCATCAGTTTGACTTCTATCACTGTGTTATCTCCCATTAGTCAGCTTGTTTATCAACTTTTTTCTGTTAATTGACTTTCAGATTCATCTTTTCTATTTTTCTACCACAGCAGATTCTCCAATCTCTCTCTGCATTTATCAGACAGATTAATACTCTCCTAACATTGCTTTTTAGCATTTTTGTCTCTTGGTTAAAACCTCTTGCTGCTTCTGCATTGCCTAACATATCAAATCCAAATGACTCAAATTCTCAGCTATGGCTTCCTGTAACCTGAAATACTCACAGTGTTCCTCTGCTTTAGCTCTCAATGCTCATATCTTCTTGTATATCCAAATATGTAGTCTTTTTTAGACTCTGTGAAGTCTTACCCAGGAGAAATGAGTCAATTCACCATACGCATATTTAAGCCATACATTTTTTTTTCACAAAGACATACATTCAATTCTCATTATTTGCAGTAGTCATGTTCTATAAAATTACTGTGAATACTGAATTACTGATTCCTGCTCTCTTGCCCCTAAAGGAAATTATGTATCTATACATTTATCTACATATGTCTATGTCTGTGCCTAAACATACAGACATACCCATACATATTGCCTATAGAGTATAATTTTAATTTCTAGAAGAAAACTCGCCCTAGTAGATTCTCTATTCTTTATACAGGAGAAAATTAGAATAAAAAATATTAAGTGGCTGGCCTGAAGCTACCCCACTCCTAGGTGTCAGAGCTGAGATTCCAACCCTGTCCAGTTGTCCTCAGGGCTAGAGCTTCTTGCACCACACTGCACTGCCCCCTACCGTTTCTATCTTCTGGTCATCTCTATGAGATCTGAGACAAACTGCCTTATTTCACTTTATGTCTAGCATGCTCCTAGGCTCACTTAAACTTTGCTACTCCATACATGTCTGCAAATTACCATGAAAGCACTGTGAGTATTGATTTTGGGATTATAGAAAAACTTTTTAGAGTAAGAACCCACTAATAATAAAAATCCACTGTAAACTGTATATGCCTCTCCTCTGAGCTCCTAATTTAATATCTGCATCTGCAGTAAAAAAAAAATTATGCATTTTCAGTAATTCCATTGTGCTTCATGTGGTAATTTACTACATGAACAATATTAAGTGTGTGTGTATAGGTGAGGGTACAATACCTGTATTTATTAAACAGTTGCTATCATAGACAACTAGATTGCTGCAAAAGTTTTACACAATGCTCATTCAGCAGGCATCAATACTTACATTTCAATGTAAGTATAAATGTTTGTATAGAATGTATAAGACTGTTTTTAGTCTTATAACTCAATATTTAGAATTTTGGGGATGCTTTTGTTTAAAACTTTTGTAGATGATGTGTATTGTATTTGTGCTGCTATTTATAATCATTTCTAATGTTTATTGAACATCTACCACACCATAGGCCCTGCGCTCAGTACTTCACAGACATTAGCTTTCTTAGCATTTACATCAATATGCCCTATGTTCTCTCATTCTTTTTTTTTATTATTATGCTTTAAGTTCTAGTGTACATGTGCAGATCGTGCAGGTTTTTTACATAGGTATACACATGCCATGGTGGTGGTTTGCTGCATCCATCGCCCCATTATCTACATTAAATATGTTTTCTAATGCTATCCCTCCCCAATACCCCCACCCCCTGCTATTCCTCCCCTAGTCCCCCAACCCCCAGGCCCCAGTGTGTGATGTTCCCCTCCCTGTGTCCGTGTATTCACATTGTTCAACACCCACTCACAGGTGAGAACATGTAGTATTAATTTTTCTATTCTTGAGTCAGTTTGCTGAGAATGATGGTTTCCAGTTTCATTCATGTCCCTGTAAAGGACATGAACTCATCCTATTTTATGGCTGCATAGTGCTCCATGGTGTATATGAGCCACATTTTCCTGTTCCAGTATATCACTGATGGGCATTTGTGTTGGTTCCAAGTCTTTGCCATTGTGAATAGTGCTGCAATAAACATGTGTGTGCATGTGTCTTTATAATAGAGCAATTTATAATCCTTTGGGTATATACCCAGTAACAGGATTTCTGAGTCAGATGGTATTGTTATCTCATTACATGTCAAACAACTTGGCAGTGGCAAAGCCAGCTTCATAATCAAGTTTCTCTGATTATGGAATATGAGCTTATAACCTCTTTGTGTATGAATAGCTCTACATTCTTAGCCAATAATTTCTATGATATTGGTGAATATTCTGTTAAGTTATTTTTCTTAATATGAAGAAGACATTCCAAATCTTTAAAGAAATTGGTTAGTATTAGTTGAACAAAACAAAATTGAAAGCTTCAGAAAGGACATAGGACATTAACTTACAGTTGAGAGCTAGAAAGTGTAGTGTTCCACACAACAAGGAGAAAGAAATATAAACATTGCATGAAGTCATCAGAGACCTGAGGTCACCAGACAAAAGTAACTTTAAATCTGGGAGTAAACATTCTCCTATCTAAAGAAAAATCTATTTTTCTTCAGGAACCCAAAGCGGATCATAGGAAATACGGATGAGAATATTAGAAGTAAAACAAACAAACAAAAGCCAATTTTCTCATTGGTGCTGGGTCAAGGAATGATAAACACTGCCAAAATAAGCCCAGATTCTCTCCCACATGAAATGGAAGCTTTCATTTGTAGAAAGAAGACCAAGAAAAGAAAATCATCCTGAGGGCACTGGTAAGCTATTCACTGGAGCTGGGGAGGGGGAGAGCAGCCCCCACAGCAAAGTTATCTACTCAATGAAACAGTAGCTTCACACTGCAGGGTGAATAGCAACTAGACTATAAACTGAACGTACTGGGGGAACCATAAAAACCCACTTCAGATGGAAGAAGAGGCACAGCAAAAGAGAGAAATACCTCTATCCTTGGGAAAAGGATAGTTTATATCTACTGGGCCCAGGATTACTTTTAGAGAATGGCTGGGACACTTGTGAAGGCCAAACCCTAAGACCAATGTTCTCAGGGCCTACTTCAGACTGAAATTTGTCAGACCATCAAAGAACGACCTCCCTAGCTCACAACTGAAAACATACAAACATTAAATAAACATGCAATCAAAATACATTTGGGGAAGTTTTAAGTGACTGTGGCTTGGTGTGAACCACAAAGAGAAGGCCTAGAGTTAAATTCGAAGAACTAAATACAATCAGAAAGCAACATTCAAAACTCAAGGAAAACTCACACTAAAAGCCCACTAGAAGGAATGACGTATCTTCTCTGTGCAGAAAGCAATAGGTACCTCAGTTTTTAATCTTATACAACATTTCTAGCTTTCAGTCCAAGTTACAAAGCATACAAAAAACAAGAAAATTCCAGTCAGAAAGGACAAAGGGATAATCAAACCCAGGCTCAGATATTTCATAGATATTGCAACTGTCAGGCGGGAAATTTAAATTAAGTAGGATTAATATGTAAAGTTTACATTAAACAAAGTAGATAATACACAATACCAGATATCTAATTTCAGGAAACAGATTGAAAACAGTGGAAAGCATCAAGCAGAAATATTGGAAATCAAAAATACAGTAATAGAGGTGAAGAAGACCTTTAATGAGCTTATCAGTGGTCTCCACACAAGGAAAAGGTACGTTTGAAAATATGTCACTAGAAATTACTCAGATTAAAATACAAAGAGAAAAAAAGAAAGAAGGGATAGGGGTTAAGGAAGTTACAAAACATGCAACAACTATATGACCTTAGCAAGAGTTTTAATGTATATATAATAAAAATCTCTTCCCAGAAAGGAAAGAAAGCAATACATTTTTTAAAGAAATAATAAATGAAAAGTTTTTACTGGCAAGCACCAATTTACAGCATCAGAAAGTTCAGAGAATATCAAGTAGAACAAAATATCAAAAAAAAAAAAAAAAAAAAAAAAAAAAAAAAAACCTCAAAAGGCAAACCAAATAATTCATTCAAGTTGTTGAAGCAAATTTATTAGAGAAAAAAATTGAAAGCAGCTGGAAAACGAATATATATTACCTAAAAAGTAATCAAGATAATAGCTGCAGTATGCTCTTAGAAACTACAACCAAGACAAATATTTGGTCTTGGTCTACAATCAAGACAAACTCTACAACCAAGACACGCTCAAAGTGCTGAAAGAAAAGTAAAAAGACTATCAAATGAGATTTCTATGTCTAATGAAATTATTCCTCAAACTAGAGTTTTTGAAGACCTGATTTATAAGAAGTATTAAAAAAAAGTATTCAGGGAAAAGAACACAACTATTGGAAATATTGAACCACACAAACTATTAAAGAATATTACATATGGGATAAATGAAGATTAAGAAATATATTTTTATAATTTTAAATTCCCCCAACATATAAATGATCACTTAAAGCCATAAGTGTAACAATGTAGTGCGTGTTCATAACTTATATAAGAGTGAAATACATGAATACAGTGACAGAAAAAAAATGGGAGATATTAACTGAAAATATGTATTATAACATTTTTTAATATTACACAAGAAGCATTATGATATTAAGTAATAAAATATTCAAACTGTCTTTACAATACATAGAAAACTGTGGGGTAACCACAAAATGTTAAGAAAAAGAGATGCACGTAATAAATTAACAGATGAGATCAACAAAATCATAAATATATTCAAATAAGCTGATGGAGGGCAGAAAAACAGAGAGAAAAACAAAGAAAAAATAGAGCAAAATGAAAAACAACTAGCTGAATGATATATTTAATCCAACAATATCGATATTTAATTCAAATTTAATGGTTTAAACATACCAAGAGCATATTGGACTTATAAGAAAGAACAACTACTATTTTTCTACAAGAAACTTTTTTTTGAATGTAAAAATACATAGGTAAAAATTAAAAGGTTTAAAAATATGTTCCATGAAAACATTAAGCAAAAGAAAGCTAATAAAGATATATTTATCTTAGGCCAAGTCAAGAACAAAGACTGGTCCTAGGAATAAATAGAGACATTCCACAGTAAAAAAGAAGTCAATCCTCTAGGAACAAATAATTCTAAATGCATCTTCACGCAATGAAAAATATGAGAGGCAAATAATTATGGATATAAAAGGAGAAACAGATAATTCCACAACTGTATTTGAAGACTTCAACTCTCCTCTTTCATTAATTAAGAGAATAAGTAGTCAGAAAATCAGGAATGGCATAGATGGCCTGAAATCTTTTCTCTAATTTCATTTATTAGATATTAAAAACAGCATCCATAGTATAATATTTATGAACTTTAGACCATATCTTAGAAAATAGTAAAGTAATAGAAATTTTATGAAGTATTTTGTTGAAATGTTAAAATATTAAATTAGAAATTAATTACAAAAAGGTATCGGAAAAATTCCCCAAATATTTATAAATTTAACAACATATTTCTATATATCCCTTGAGCCAAAATGTTTCAAAAGACACCAATAATTGGTGTTAATTACATAAAAAGAGAAATACAACATATTAAATATGTTGATTGAAGTAAAAGCAGTGCTGAAGAGAAGTGTGTAATGACTATGTACATTAGAAAGTTTCTAAAGCCACTATCTCAAAGTTCTATCAGAAAGCTCTAGAACAAAAATAAAATCACACAAACAAATAAACAAAAAATCCTGAAGGGGAAGAAAACGCTACATGTTAGAGAGGAAAACAATACAATTTAAAAGACAAAAATGGTGAAAACCAATGAAGTCAATAACTGATTAACAAAATTCTAGCCAAGCTGACCACGAAAAAGCAAAACACAAATTACTAATATCAGTAATGAAATGAGACAATATTATTTATCTCAGAAACTATAAAAGCAAAACAAATAAATACCTCAAACAACTATATGACCATAAATTCAACAACTTAGCTGAATAGATTATTTTAACAGCATAAACTGTTATCCAAGAAAAAAAAATATGTATTCTGCATGATCCTTTGTCTTAAATAAATTGATACTTAAAAGCTTTCCAAATTTCAGGTGCAGTTGGCTATGGCAGCAAATTTTAGTAAACATATAAAAACAATATATTATCAATGTACACATTCCATTTCAGGATATACAGAAAGAAAGATTACATGCAAGCTTATTTTATAAAGTTTGCATTACTCTAGTAGCAAAAATATTGCAAAAAAATAAAAATAAACAAAACTAGAGACCAGCATCACACATATAAAAGTGCTCAATAAAATACTAGCAATTTGAGTGCAACAATATATTGAAAGGATAATATATTATGACTAAATCAAGTTTATCCACAGAAATACTGATTTTAGAGTACAAAATCCTGGAGGACATAACCTTAAATAAGATGTCAAGATTAACATAATCAGTCATAATTCATGTTGATATCATATACCCTCAGCTATGACACAATAAAAAGAATACATCTTTTTTGGACTATTTCAAACCAAATTTGAGGGAAAGTTTACAAAATACTTACAATCTGGCACTCTATGAAAGTGTAACTATCATAAAAAACAAATAAAAGATTAACAAGGGATGGTGTCACATCCGTAATCCCAGCACTTTGGAAGGCTTAGGTGGGTTATTGTTTGAGCCCAGGAGTTTGAGACCAGTCTGGGAAAGATAGCGAAGCTTTGTCTCTACAATTTTTTTTTTTTTTTTTTTTTTTTTTTTAATAGCCAGGGGAGCTTGGTAGTGTGCTCCTGTAGTCCCAGCTACTGGACAAGCTGAGGGTGGTAGGGATCACCTGAGCCCAGGGAGGTCAAGGCTGCAGTAACAACGATTATGCCTCAGCACTCCAGCCTGAGTGACCAAGTGAGACCTTTCTCTCTCTCTCTCTCTTTCTCTCTCATTCTCTCAGAGGAGGAAGAGAAGAGGAGGAGGAAGAGGAGGAGAAAAGAAAAGAAATGTTGAGAAACTGTTATAGGGAGACAAAGAAATTATAATGGTCAAAAACAACATAGTATCCTCGATTGCCTCTGTGTTAGCCCATTTTTTGCTTCTATAATAGAATACTACACACATGGTAATTTATAGCGAATTGAAATTTATTTCTCACACCTCTGGAGGCCGGGAAGCCCAAGATCATAATGCAAGAGGGTGAGAGGGAGCAAGAGAACAGGAGATTGAACTTGCAGCTTCAAGCCATGTTATAACTGGAGTTAATCAATTCATGAGGGTGGATTCCTCATGATCTAAACATCTCCCATTAGACTGTACCTCCCAAAACTGTTGCATTGGGGATCAATTTCCAACATATACGTTTTAGGGGACACATTCAAATTTTAGCAGCATCCTAGGACATAAGCAAGACAATAATGGGCCAGGTGCGGTGGCTCATGCCAGTAATCCCAGCAATTTGGGAGGCTAAGGCGGATTAATCACCTGAGTTCAGGAGTTAGAGACCAACTTGGCCAACATGGTGAAACCCCATCTCTACTAAAACAACAAAAAATTAGTCGGGTATTGTGGCAGGTGTCTGTAATCCCAGCTACTCAGGAGGCTAAGGCAGGAGAATCCCTTGAACCTGGGAGGCTGAGGTTGCAATGAGCCAAGATTGTGCCATTGCACTCCAGACTGGGCTAGGCAACAAGAGGGAAACTCCATCTCAAAGAAAAAAAAAAAAGACAATAATGGGAAAACTGTTGTAATACAAATAAACTCTATGTTTTAGTTGATTGTATTTGAGAAACCCTAACTTCTTAGTTTCTTAAAATGAAAACATTAGGACAAGCTGGATAAAGGGTATAAAATACTCTGTGTTATCTTTGTAACTGGTCTGTAAATCTAAAATTATTTAAAAAGTTAAGTTTTTAAAAGTCAAAGAAAATAAAGATATGCATTATGTATCTTCATTAGTAATCACAGTTAAGTTCATAAACTCTCCATATTTGACACAATTCAAGAACTCATTAGTTCTTCTAGTGCACACTTCAAGAACTCATTAGTTCTTTTAGGTGTTTTAACAATCAGATTCTTGTAATGACCAAGTAAATAAACTTTTTGCATTGAATTTGTAGATTGCTTTTGGCAGTGTGGCCATTTTCACAATAGTGGTTCTACTCATTAAAATACCACCATCATTCTTCACAAAACTAAAAGAAAAAAAAAATCCTAAAATTTATATGGGACTAAAAAGGAGCCCACATAGCCAAAGCAATACTAAGTGGAAAGAACAAATCTGGAGACATCACATTACATGACTTCAAATTATACTATAAGACTGCAGTCATTATAACATTGTTACCTATAAAAATAGGAAACACAGATCAATGGAACAAAATAGAGAACCCAGAAATACAACCAAATACTGAAGCCAGCTAATCTTCAACAAAGCAAAAAGGAAAAATATATAGTGGGGAAAGTATACCCTATTCAACAAATGGTACCAAGATAACTGGGAAGCCACATATAGAAGAATGAAACTGTATCCTTATCTTTCACTTTATAAAAAATCAACTCAAGATGAATCAAAAACTTAAATCTAAGACCTGGAACCATAAATATTCTAAAAGATAACATCAGAAAAACACTAGACATTGGCTTAGGCAAAGAATTCATGACCAAGAACTCAAAGCAAATGCAACAAAAACAAATATAAGTAGATGATGAGACTTAATTAAAGCTTCTGCATAACAAAGAAATAATCAGCAGAGTTAACAGACAACACTCAGAGTGGGAGAAATTCCTTACCATCTGTACATCCAACACAGGACTAATATCCAGAATCTACAAAGAACCCAAACAAATCAGCAAGAATAAAACAAACAATCCCATCAAGAAGTGGGCTAAAGACATGAACAGGCAGTTCTCAAAAGAAGATATTCAAATGGCCAACAAGCATAGGGAGAGTTGTTCAACACCACTAATTACCAGGAAAATGAAAATCAAAGCCACAGTATGATACCACCTCACTTCTGCAAGAATGACCATGATCAAAAAATCAAAAAATAATAGATGTTGGTGTGGATGTGGTGAAAGTGAACACTGTTGGGGGGAATGCAAGCCAGTATAATCACTATGGAAACAGTATGGAGATTCTTAAAGAACTAAAAGTAGATCTACCGTTCCATTGAGCAATCTTGCTGCTAGGTATCTACATAGAGGAAAGACGTCACTAAACAAAAAAGATACTTGAACACAATGCTTATAATAGCACAATTTGCAATTTTAAAAATATTGGAATTAGTCCGAGTAGACTAACCAGCCCAAATGCCCATCAATCAATGAGTGTATAAAGAAAATGTGATATGCATATACCTTGGAATACTACTCAGCCATGAAAAAGGAATGAAATAATGACATTTACAGCAACATGGATGGAATTGGAGATGAATAGTCTCACAGAAATAACTCAGGAAGGGAAAACCAAATATATGTTCTCACTCGTAAGTGGGAACTTAGCTATGAGGACACAAAGTCATAATAATGACATAGTGGACTTTGGGGGCTCAGAGGAAACAGTGAGAGGTGCGTGTGGGATAAAAGAGTACACATTGGGTACTGCTTGGGTGACAGGTGCACCAGAATCTCAGAAATCACCACTAAAGAAGTTATTCATGTAACCAAATACCACCTGTTCCCCCAAAGCTTATTAAAATAAAACATTAATTTATATTTTTAAAAATGAAATTTTTAATATTAAGGGCCCAAAATCAAGGTAGGATCACAATATGCCTATTTATAACACAACAGATACTTAGTAATGCAGCAAGAAAAATGGAATTATAATAGTAACATTAAAAGACTTTTAAGGAATCCTACAATGTTTTGAGTTTTTAAAATCATTTCTTACATAAAAATTGTTTAATGTTAGTATAACTAAACAGCATTCACCTTGTAATTGTAATACTGGAATAAATTTTGAAATCACCTAAATGTCTTAATTATAGTAAAACTATTTGAAAGTCTCATTGTCCTGAGAAATAGTAATTTCTTGGTTAAAGTTCTCACAAAATACTTTTTCTTATCTCTTCTTATTTTACAGGATCTCTCTTAAAGACATTACGAGATAGTAATTCAGATCACAGATTGCTTCAGTCAGACAGACCACTTTAGATGCAAATTTATTCAAGAAGGAGCTGCATAAACTTGAACATGCTACTAAGCATCCCTTAAATATATTTTTCTTATTTATTTATTTATTTATTTACTTGACGGAGTTTCACTCTGTCTCCAGGCTAGAATGCAGTGGTGCAATCTTGGCTCACAGCAATCTCACCTCCCAGGTTCAAGCAATTCTCTTGCCTCAGCCTCCTGAGTAGTTGGGATTATATGTGCCCACCACCATGCCTGGCAAATTTTTGCATTTTTAGTCGAGACCAGGTTTCACCATGTTGGTCAGGGTGGTCTTGATCTCCTGACCTCATGATCTTCCCACCTGGGCCTTCCAAAGTGCTTGGGTTACAAATGTAAGCCACTGCATCTGTCCCTATTTTCCTCATTTCTAAGTTGAAATTAAGGTTGATAATGATGATGCCATTTATTCCATAGATTTAAAAGATTAGACAATAATAATACTAGCAAATTAAGTGTGAGTGGCATGTAGTGCAGCATAAAAGTTTGTTGTCATCATTAAATTATGTTCCCAAATGATATGAACTAAATTGTGCTCCCTCCCAAATTAGAATGTTGAAGACTTAATTCCCTTAACTGTATTTGGAGATAGGTTCTTAAAGGAGTTGTTTAAGCTTAAGTGTGGTTATAAAAGTGGGACATTGATCAAATGGGGTTGGTATCCTTAAAAGAAAAAATACTACTGCTGTGTGTGTGTGTGCGTGTGTGTGTGTGTGTGTGTGTGTATTGTGTTTTGTATCCGTCTCTCTCCATGAACATCCACCAAGGAATATCCATGTTAGGACATAGGCAGAAGGCAGCTGTTTGTAAGCCAGGAAGAGAGCCCTCATCAGGAACACAACTCTGTTAGAACCTTGATCTGAAACTTTACAGAGGTAAATCCTGTGGGAACATAGATTTGTATTTTTTAAACTATATAGTCTGTGATTTGTTATGGCAGTCTGAGTAGACTAACATAGATTTTGTTACCAAGAGTGGTTGTAGAGGAATGCAATTTAAGCATAAATTTAATGCAATTTAAGATTTCTGGCATTGGATCTCTAATATGATTAAAATTAAAGATGCTAATAACTCTGCAATATAAAGAGAAAATTAATAGCTCCTTCTGTGATCTGACAATAGAGATATGCAAAATCTCACCAGTGAATACTCCTAATCAATCATTAAAAAAAAGGGAAAGATTTAGGTGACATTTTTACACATGTTTGGCAAACCAATGAATGCACAGGAATAACTCAACTTATTTTATTACACTTTATTGTGCTTCTCAAATATTGCATTTTTTACAAACTAACAGTATGTGAATATCCTGTATTGAGCCAGTCTACCCATGCCATTTTTCTAACAGCATGTGCTTATTTTGTCTCAGTGTCACATTTTGGCAATACTTACAATATTCCAAGCTATTTCATTATTATCAAATCTGTTATGATGATTGTTGATCAGTGATTTTTGAAGTCATGAATTCATTTGTTTTGAGGTGTCACAAACTGCACCCACGCAAGAGGGCAAACTTAATTGATAAATGTTGTCTGTGTTCTGGCTGCTCCACTGACTGGCTGTGCACTCTTTACCTGTCTTTGGGTCTCCTTATTCTCTGAGACACAACAATATTGAAATTTGAATTTAGGCCAGATAATAACTCTACATTCATCTCTCTGTGTTCCAATGAAAGGAAGAGCTTATCATCTCTCATTTTAAATCAAAAGCTAGAAATAATTAATCTCAATGAGGAAGGCATGTCAAAAGCTGAAATAGGGCAAAAGGTAGTTCGCTTGCACAAAACAGTAAATTTTGAATGCAAAGGAAAAGTTATTGAAGGAAACTTAAAGTGTTACTCCAGTGAACACAAGAGTTATAAGAAAGTGAAGCAGACTTTCCACCTCTAGAAAGTATGATCAGTATAGATAAAAAAAATCAAACCAGCCACAACATTCTGTTAAATTAAAGACTAATCCAAAGCAAAAAACAGTATCTTCGGTTCTGAGAAGGCTGAGAGGAGTGAAGATGCTGTGGAAGAAAGGTTGGAAGGTAGCAGAGAATGGTTCATGATGTTAAAGAAAGAAGCAGTCTCTAAAACACAAGTGTGAGGTACAGCATCAAGTGCTGATACAAAAGCTAGAAGATCGAGCTAAGATAGTTGTTGAAGTTAACTACACTAAACAGCATATTTTCAGCGTAGACCTAACAACTCTTTACTGGAAGAAGATGCCATCTAGATTTTTCATAGTTGAAGAGGAGGATTCAATGCCTGGCTTCAAAGCTTTCAAAGCTTCAAAGGACATGCTAACTCTCTTGTTAGGGGTTAATACAGCTGGTAGATTTAATTTAAGCCAATGATCATTCAAAATTTTCAATATTCCAGGCCCCTTAAGAATTATGTCAAATTTACTCTGCTTGTGCTCTGTAAATAGAACAAGAATGGTCGACAGTACATCTGTTTACAGCATGATTTACTGAATATTTTAAGTTCACTTTTGAGACCTTGTGCTTAGGGAAAAAATATTTTTTATATTTTTAGAATATTAGCACTCAATGGATATGCACTTGGTCCCCCAAGAACTCTGATGGACATGTATAAGAAGATTAATGTTGTTTTTATATATGCTAACACAACATTCATTATACAGCTGCAGCCCAGAAATCAAGATGTAAATTTGACTTTCAAGTTTTATTCTTTAAGAGATGTATCCCATATTTCATAAGTCTATAACCTGCCATAGATAGTAATTTCTCTGATGTACCTGAACAAAGTAAATTGAAAACCTCTGGAAAGTATTTACCATTCTAGATGCCACTAAGGAAATTCATAATTCATAAGAGGAGTTCACAATATCAACATTCATAGGCGTATGGAAGAATTATATTATAATCCTCATGGTTGAATGAGAGGTTTAGGGCTTCAGTGGAAGAAATAACTGCAGATGTAGTGGAAATGGCACCACAAGAGAATTAAAATTAGAAGTGAAGTCTGAAGATGGGATTGAGTTGCTGCAGTATCATGACAGAACTTTAAAGGATAAGGAGTTGCTTCTCAGTGGTGGGTAAAAAAGTAGTTCCTTAATCTGCAATCTACTCCTGGTGAAGATGTGAACATTCCTTAAATAAAAACAAAGAATTCTAAATATTACATAAACTTAGTGGAGAAAACAGTGGAAGGATTTGAGAGGAATGGCTCCAATCTTGGAAGTTCTATTGTTAGTAAAATGCTATTAAACAGTATCACATGCTGCAGAGAATAAATTTGTGAAAGGAAGAGTAAATCAATGTAGCAAACTTCATTGTTGTCTTATTTTTAAAAGCTGTCACAGCCAGCTCAGCCTTTAACAGTCACCAACTTCATCTGTTGGCAGCCATCATTATCAAGGCAAAAACCTCTGCCATCCAAAAGATTACAACTTGGTGAAGATCAGATGATGATTAGCATTTTTCAGAAAGTATTTTTAATTAAATTATGTACTGTGTTTTTTAGACATAATTCTATTAACACTTGTTAAGTGATAGAATAGGGTAAATATAACTTTTATATGCACTGAGACACCAAAAGCATGATGTAAGTCACTTTGTTGTGATGCTTGCTTTATTGCAGTGGTCTGGAACCAAACCTGCACTATATTCAAGTTATGTGTATAATGAGACTGGCTGGTTGTTCATCATGTAATTGAACAAAGTGGGGGAAAATAAGGGTGAGTTCATGCTTTTGAATTCTCAGTTCAAATATCTCATTAGTGTGATGAGAGCTTCTATATATGCCCTGCAGAAGATATTTATTTCCTGGATCCTTAGGGCTGAGGTTGCTGAAAATTAAACCCATAATCTCACGGTGTGACTGGCTGAATTAAAATGCAAACTGAACTTCAAACATTCTAGGGTGTTTACTTTTAAAATTAAGGGATGGCTTGTGTAGGAATGAGATCCTTAATATCAGATGTGAATTAGTAGAAAAAACCTTATGAGAACATTGTGCTTTATTGTTCTAATGAGTCTTTTTTGCCAATGTAAAAGACCCCCCCTGTGCTCACTGAGAGTAGCATCTTTGCTAACAATGGAACTGGAAGACAGGGCATCAAACCAAACAGGATTTGTGTGTGTGTGTGTGTGTGTGTGTGTGTGTGTGTGTGTGTGTGTGAATCTTAAGATCAAATGAAATGTGTTTTGCTGGGTCATAGACTTGCTGGGACCCATTACGCTTTTTCTTTATTCCTAATTCCTACTTTTTTCCCTGGAATGGACAAATCTATCCTATGAGTGTCACACCATTGTATTTTGGAAGCACATAACTTTTCTAGTTTTGCAGGCTCACAGCTAGAGGAAAATTTTGCCTCAGGATGAATTCTACCTTGTATCTCACCTATATCTAATTTACTTATGTATATAAGAACTTAAACTTTAAAATGTAAATTTGATGTTCGAATGAACTAAAGTTTTGGGGCATGTTGGAGTGGGGCGAAGGTATTTTGAATGTAAATAGATCAAATTTTGGTGGGGAGGTGATGTGAAAAATGTTATTTCCTCAATTATGTCTCCCCCAAATTTATATATTCAAGCCCGAATAAATAATGTGACTATATTTGGAAAGAGGCTCCGTAAGGAGATAATTAAGGTTAAGTGAGGTTATAAAGTGGAGTCTCGATCCAAATGGATTAGCTTCCTTAAAAAAGAGATATCAGAGAGCTCACATTATTTCTCTCTCCACATTCACACACCAAGGAAAGACCATGGGAGGACACAATGAGAAGGTGGTCATCTGTAAACCAGGAAGACAGCTTTTACCACAAAGTGAATTCTACTAGAATTTTGATCATGAACATTCTAGTCTCCAGGTATATGGGAAAATAAATTTATATTATTTAAACTATACAGTCTGTGGTATTTTGTTATGGCATTCTAGACAGAAAAATACATTAAATATAGTAGTAAGTTTCTAAAGATTACTTCAGAACATTATTACACTGTTCATATGATACCTTTATTTATATCCCACATTTGATGAGTGTGTCATTAGAAAAAGTATGATGTCAAAGTGCAGTAATGGACAACATTTAGTCCTATATTATCAGTGAAAAGTGGGCATTCTTTAGCTTCTATATTATTATCACCTTATACTGTACCATTTCTGCTGTGCTCTTGGTAATTTGTCATGTCCTTATATGTGTACATGAAGAGCAGATTCAACCACGTGTGATAATTTATCCTCTCAATTCCAAAAGAAGTTTAGCTTTCTACATATGCCTTCAATAAAATTTTCAAATTAATATGCTATTTATGTTTTAATTTAGTGTTACTATTTTAGTAATGAGAAATTCTAAATAGAGCTTAGCAGGAAAAAAACTATTCAGTAATAGATATGCACAACTTACTTAAAAGATGGAAAGGTTTTGCTTTTTTTACTTGATATACCAATCAATCATTGTTACAATTTCAATTTATTTCAATCACACACAATTTCATATTGGTTTTACATTTTTAATTTCACTAATAGATGTATAATAAATATTCACAATAGTAAGTGACCTTTATAAATAACTGTAAATAAAAGTAATTAAAATTAGCCATTTAAATTCAACTATAATTCAGAATTAAAATCAATATTAACATAATTCATCCCAATCTTATTTTCAACATGATGTTATTAATAGAAAGTTTTTAAAAATATTCAAAATATCATGTTTATTTTTAAAATGGTGATTTTGACTTGGGCTGTACCTTGTGTTATAAATGCGGAAATTAAAAACACTAAAGATGAATGAACAATTACACATTTGAATCTTCACTAATAGAATATTAACTGTATTCTTTATACTTAAATATCTGACTTTGTTTCTCTGTAGTTCCTCAAGCGAAAGTAATGAAGCGTTTGTTTCACAAGATATTTCCTTATTATGAGATCAGAAATAAAATTAGAAGTGTATTTATCAACTCAATATTGAAGCTAAGTCGTATTTTATTATTTTTGGAAGGTATGCCTAAAATGAATGTAATATTCCACACCCAAGCAATTTCCTTCTTCATAAATTCTGAACTTTAAGCCTAGAATTTGATCTACGTTTTTCTCATAAATATGTCTGGTATTACTCATGTGGAATTCAAATCAAATGCAATTTATTCAACATATTAGTGAGTTGAATCACTCTTGTATTGGCGTCATTTAGGCAATGCTGAAGAAGCAGATTAGACAAGACATTTATCAAGACATTTTATCAACAACTTTTTATTGAGAACTTTATAGGCATTTTGCTTTTTTTGGTGGTAGAAACACAGCAGTTAGCTAAGTAAAGTTTCTACCCTAATTGATCTTGTGCTTAATAATTATTAACCAAGTTTATATGTACAGGCCTTCTTAGGATGTTTCTATATATTATGGAGAAATAATAGCTTTATGTAAGATAGCAGAAATTTTCAATTAAATGTGACATGAAAATTACATTTAAAAATGATAAGTTGAGAGAAAATGGTAACCATCAATGAAATCTACATAGGTATTTAATGATACAATCTGTTTTTATCTCATTGCAAATGACTCATGCCATTATTTTTATATCCCCTCCAAAACTAAAGTTAAAATTTAGTTGTCATTGTTAACCACGTTGAAAGGCAGGATCTTTACCAGATGATTAGTTTGTCAGGGCAAGGGATTATTTCCATTATCCCAGGAGTGGGTTAGTTATATTGTAGTTGGGTTTCTGATAAGAGGATGAGCTTGTCCCACATTTCTCTCTCTGTCCAGCTTACTTATTTGTTCTTACACTTTCCTGCTTTGGGATATGATCGCACATGAAGGCCTAGTCAGATGCCGGTGCCCTGTACTTGAACTTCTAACCACCAGAACCGTGATTTGAATACATTTCTATATTGTGTAAATTACCCCCATCTGCAGCATTCTGTCATGGCAATAGGGAGTGAAATAAAACTTACTAGAAATGTAACACCAATTTATAGAAGATAAAATCAAACAGTGGTACCTAATACCATTATCTATGATATTTAATAGAGGCTCATTAATGTTGTCTATTTCCTCTACCTTTTCAATTTCAGTATCATTATTTTGCATCATTATGGTTGACATTACCATTGTCTTCATCTTTTTTTTTTATCAATATTCTTATTGATTTCACCAGATATTGAGTGCTTGCTATGTTGTTAAGGTATTAGGTGTTATGTGTACCACACTAAAGTCACCATTCATCTCAGTAAATAGCTCCAAAATTTGTCCTACTGATCCAAGGAAGCATTCTGAATATGTTTCAGACTCCTCATTGCTATCACACCTTGCATTGAAACCATCAGCAAATTCTCTTTTGTCATTAAGATATATCCTGAATCTTATTCCTTCTTACTTTAACCTATTCCACTCTATTTCAAGTCATTGTCATCTCTCACTACTTGCTACTAAGCTACTGAAATACCTATTAAGTTGTTTTTTGCTATCTTTTTTTTTTATTTTTATTTTTTATTTTTTTTAAAGATGGGATTTCACCATGTTGGCCAGGCTGATCTAGAACTCCTGACCTCAAGTGATCCTCCCACTTTGGCCTCCCAAAGTGCCGGGATTACAGGTGTGAGCCACCATGCCGGGCCACCTCCATCTTTGTTTTCTACAATGTACTTTCCACATAGCAGCTAAATGGCTTTCTTAAAGCATAAATCAGATAAGATCATTCTCTTTTCTAAACTTACCAAAGGCATCCTTAGCATATTGTATTATGCCAATGCTACTAATGCCAATTATCATACACTTAGTGACTTAAAACAACACAAATTTATTATCTAAATTCTGGAGATCAGAAGTCTAAAATGGATTTCACTGGGCTAAAATCAAGATGTCAGTGGTGCTGCTTCTTGTGGAAGATCTCAGAAATAATCTTTTTCTTTGACTCTTCCAACTATTCACATCATTTGCTATATAGCCTTTTTTCATCTTCAAATAAAGCAATAGTCAGTTTTTCATGCCATGTTACCATGACACTGACTATTCTGCCTCTCCTTTTCACATTTAAAGACCCTTGTGACTACATTAGCACTATTCAGATAATCCAAGATAATCTTTTTATTGTAAGGTCACCTAATTAGCTACCTCAATTTCATCTGAAACTTTAAATTCCCATGCCATATAATGTAGGATAATTACAAATAGTGTGTATTAAAATTTGGTCTGCTGGGAACCACTGTTCTGCTTACCACACACATTTATTATAATTTCACATAACCTGTTCCAGCTATCTTTCCGATTTTATTTTTTACCACTCTAATTCAATGCATCTAAGACATTATCAACTCCTTGTTTCTCAAAAATGTAAATTTTATTCAAATGGCAGAGCCTTTATACTATCTTTTCTCTCATCCTTACATAGCCTTTTCCAAGAAACATGCTTCCACCCTGCATTTGCTTCATTTTACTTGTTTAAATGATTTTTTAAAGTCTGTCACTAACAAATCTACCCACAATAAATATAATATTCTCTTTTACTATAATTTTACCCTGCCTTAAGTTCTTCCCTGCGCCCCCCGCCCCCACCCCGAGACGGAGTTTTGCTTTTGTTGCCCAGGCTGCAGTGCAATAGCGCGATCTAAGCTCACGGCAACCCCTGCCTCCCAGGTTCAGGGGATTCTCCTGCCTCAGCCTCCGGAGTAGCTGGGATCACAGGCATGTGCCACCGCACCTGGCTAATTTTTGTATTTTTTTTAAGTAGAGATGGGGTTTCTCCATGTTGGTCAGGCTGATCTTGAACTCCCGACCTCAGGTGATCCGCTTGCCTCAGCCTCCAAAAGTGCTGGGATTACAGGCAAAATTAACTGGATTAAAGGTTACCTAGAAAGTTGGTAAAGCATTATTTCTAGGTATATCTGTGAGGGTGTTTAGGGAAGTGATTGGCATTTGAATCAGTAGAATGAGTGAAGATTTGCCCTCAGTGTGGACAGGCGTGATCCAAAAGGCTGAGAGCCTGGATAAAAACAAAAAGGCAATGAAAAGGCAAACTTTCTCTCCCTCTTTACCTCTTAGGAGGAGCTGGGACACTCTTTTTCTCTTGCCTTCTGACATCAGAATAGCAGGATCTCCAGTGTATCAGAATACCAGATTCTCTAGGCTTTGAACTCTTGGGCTTGCATTAGTGGACTCAGGACTTACCCCTGAGAAGCCAGGGTTTCCAGGTCTATGACCTCCAACTGAGAGCTGCATCGTTGGCTTTACTGATTTTGAAGCTTTTGGTCTTAGACTGAACTTGCTACAATCATCTCTGGGTCTCCAGTTTGCAGATGGTCTCTCCTGAGACGTCTCAGCCTCCATTTAACTGCATGAGTCAGTTTTCCTAATACTTTTCCTATCTATCTATCTATCTATCTATCTATCTATCTATCTATCTATCTATCTATCTATCTGTCTGTTTCATAGAGATTAACTTATTTGAGACTACACAGTAGCAAAACTGGAATACAGACTCAGCTACAACTAGCTTTATATTTCATACTGTTCCACATCGAAATCTAGACTATCCACAAGACTGTGCTACCTTATAGAGATGATAATGCCAGTCCATGCCTTAAAAATAATTGTAATCTTATTGTAAATGTAAGATATTTGATTTAAAGGGCATAAAGTGTATACAGAAAAAATAGAGTATGGAAAATATACAGTACTTGGTACATAATTTAGTTTCATAAATATGCATTGAATATTTGTTGAAAATAAAGTTCTTTAACATTCAGACCAGTGAAAAAGTCACTGAAAGTTGGAGGAGTCATCTGTGATATCATCACAGAAGCAATGAATTTGAGTAGCATGAGCACAAAAATTTCATACATTTTGCCCTACCTACTCATTTTAGGATTCTCTGATCATGTACTTGGCAGATGAATTTGCCTATGTCAGATAGAAGTAGAACAGAGGAACCTTGGTTATGACACAGTTAGGATATTTTATAGTACAGCGCTTCTCTACCCTGGTGTAGCATTATGATCACCTGGGAATCTTTACAAATACTGCCCCATGGGTAATTCCCCCAAAGAGAGAGATTTAATTGGTATCAGAAACTTTGAGAGTTTCCCAGGTGATTCTAATGTTCAGTCAATATCGAGAACCACTGCCATAGTATAGGTGTTGCTGAGAATATTGATTGAAGGCCGGGGTCTGCATCCAGGCATGTAAATACTTTGATTTATTAAATGACTTATTAAATTAATAATTGCTCTAAACTGTGCTTTGTTGAAGAAAGAACATTTAAATAGAAGCCTTGTACTGTCTTCAGTGTAATTTATGTCTTGTACTGTCTTCAGTATAATAGACATATAAGTAATATATTTATTTATCTAATAATTCAGTTATGATCAACCTATACGTATCTTCTCATTAAGAAATGGTATAAATTAATATAGTTTTACATAGTTAAAATGGTCTCTTTGTGCCCCCAAAATAAGATATGACTTACTTCAACATTTTCAGAAGTAATAGTTTCTTTTGTTTTCTCTGGGTGGAAGTTTTTTCCATATGGTTCTCATAGAGTAGCAATTTCACTTAAAATCACAGATGGCATATCAATGCAGCAATCTGAACAACTGAGCACAAGCATTACCTAAAATGTCTTAGGTTATTTTGCTTGTATCACTTACTTTCTTTGAGAGAGACTGCTGCTTCTAAAATCCTCCTATGCAAGTGCTTTAGGAGTAATTGGAAACCATTATGATCCACCTAAATATCTATTATATCAATGAAAGAATGCGCAAAAGGTTAATTTTTATGCCAAGGTCTATAGCAGGCACTTCACATTTTATACATTATTTAATCTTCACAGTTTTCACAGTCTTCACAGTTAATGTGATTATATTTTAATAATCATAAATACCAGTGAAATTATTCTTCCTCCGGCCAAGAATAAACCTAAGAAAAAGAAAAAGGAAGCAAAAACTGACAGCTTATAAAGTAGAGTAGGTTAAAGGCTATATAATAAAAAGTTATAATCTTCTAATGGAATATCACTGAGTAAATCTGCAATTGAATATCTAAATCTGGTCAGATATATGCATACATATAAAACACACATCACGGGGCCGGGCGCGGTGGCTCAAGCCTGTAATCCCAGCACTTTGGGAGGCCAAGGCGGGTGGATCACGAGGTCAAGAGATCGAGACCATCCTGGTCAACATGGTGAAACCCCGTCTCTACTAAAACTACAAAAAATTAGCTGGGCATGGTGGTGCGTGCCTGTAATCCCAGCTACTCAGGAGGCTGAGGCAGGAGAATTGCCTGAACCCAGGAGGCAGAGGTTGCGGTGAGCCGAGATCGCGCCATTGCACTCCAGCCTGGGTAACAAGAGCGAAACTCCGTCTCAAAAAAAATAAAATAAAATAAAATACACATCACATAAAATAGCAAATAGGTCAGGTAGATTGTGGCATAGATCTGGCCAAGGGTGACCGGGATAGATATGAAGTCCATCTATGCTTAAACTCAGCTTGGTGACAAACTGCTCAATTGCCATTTTGCTGCCAGAGTTGTTTAAAATATTGAGTAGACAGTTACTCCTTGAAATTAGGATGCCCCAACTCAGACGATCCTTAAATAGAAGAAGCCCTCTTTGGTGTGTATAGTTGCTGTTGCTACAGGAGACTGAGGATAAAGAATTTGTTGACACATCCAGTCACTCTGCTCAGCTTGAGAATTTGAAAAAAAACAATAAAAACTTAAGCTTTCACATTGTGGTGTGTAATTGAAGCCATGCCTATAATCTGACTCTTAAACTAGGAGGACCCACCTTGAAGAGTCCCAGTCTAGTGGATCTCCTGCTTGTGGTCTTCCCTTTGGGCCTCTCCTGACTGCTGGGAGCAGTAGCTTCTGGCTATGTTAATAGAAAAACCATTGTTTCACATGAAACAGAAGAGTGAATGCAAGCTCCTTTCACTTTCTGTTTTTTTTTTTTTTTTTTTTTTTTTTCTTTTTCCTTGTAGTATAGTTTGAAGTCAGGTAATGTGATGTCTTAGCTTTTTTTTTTTTTTTTTTTTTTTTCTGTTTTTTTTTTTTTTTTTTCTTTTTTTTAACATCATTTCCCTAAAGCCAGATACACTGAATGACAGAATACAACCTAACTTTATTTTAACACAATTATATTTGAATAATTGTAAATGCCAATGCAATTATTCTTCCTCCGTCCAGGAATAAATCTAGGAATCTAAGAAAAAGAAAGCAAAAAATGACAGCTTTATGTATTATGTTAAAGGCTGTATAATAAAAAGTCATCATACTCTTCTCAGGGAATATCACTGAATATCTGAATCTGCAATTGAATATCTAAATCTGGTCAGCTACATTTATATATCTATCACATAAAATAGCAAATAGCACAGAATCAGTTTAAATTTTTGCTCTCTGGTTAAACTTACAAGTAAAACACTCCTTATATCTGTGATTTTCTTAAGGAATATTTTTGTCCTTTTAGATTTTTGTACATTTGCTCTTTATATTGTATTGAAAATTTTCATTTGTATGTTATTTCTATATTCCTCAGTTGAGTAATCTGAAATGTGCAATAAATGGGTCTGTGTTCAGGCAGAATTACAATTGAATGCATAATCAAAAACCATGATGAAAAATTTCATTCAAAATGAAGGGCAAAAAGAGATAGGACTACAGTATGATAAATTTCTGGGCTTTTATAATAATAGGTTCTCCATGAACTTTTCAATGTAGTTTTCTGTAAGTGGCTTATTTTTAAGCAGCAGGCTTTTTACACATTACATCTTTACTGAAAAAAGCAGTAATAAGAATACATTTGAAATTATCTGCTAAAGTTAAAATCAAATGGTAATAACCATGACTGAGAAGTGAGAGAGAGAAAAAAAAGGTAGATCTGTGGATTTGGGGATCTGACTAACCAGTCATCAAGATAGCAGAATACTTTGTTGCTATAGCAAAGGGGCAGCAAAATGGACATTTTGACATTAACTCAGCAGGTGCAGAAACCAGTCAATGCCTTCAAGCAGCTGCTCAGTACATGTTATTTAGAATGAATGTTGATTTCAAAGACACACCTTAGAGAGGAACTGAGCCAAGTGAATGAATATTCAGCCTCTTATTCATTTAGTTCCTTGTTTTCTTCCTTTGCCTCATTATGTATTAAGCAAACTACCTGTGGCTGCATTTCAGGCTGCAAGGTTAATTCTCCATTTTCAGCTGTGGCCTCACAAGATACTTGACTTACTTTTGCAATGGCTGTGATATTATTGTGAAAATTTATAAAAAATATTCTGACATTGTTTTCTTTGTTGGATTTTATTTTCCAACAATGAAAGTTAAATTGTGGCTCATTACCAAGTCCATTTATCTTAAGGATATCATAAAAACTTAATTTCATACATAAATTAGAATTCAGATGGAGATGAAATTAGTATATTTGACTTGGAACTGTTATGTATTTTTTTTTCTCTTTTTCTCCTTTAACTCTACTCCTGGTCTTCTTCCATCACTTATTTCATTTTTTTATCAGTACCTGCTCTCCCAAACATTCAGGTCCCTTGTTTTCCAGCAGTATCACTCTGTTGTGGTCATAGAAAACATGGCTGAGTCTTGGCTGGGGCCCAGGGATGACCAGGAGAGTAAGGTGGTGAGCCACGGTTGCCTATGCCATTTTTGTGTATATCGTTGTCTGCTAGAGACATTAAACATGTTGAAAGTACTGACTTAAATTTTTTAATGTTTTAAACAGAAAGTATTTACAATGAGAAAGTTTTAATAAAATCAGAAAGGATAGAAAATAAAGATATTATAATAATGAAAGTTTTTATAAGTTTTATGAAAAATACAACATATGTAAATTAGCACAACTGTGTCAAATAGATGTGATTTAATTATATATCTTTGGTCTAGTTCACCAATTTAGACATAAAACATAAAAATAAGAAAATAAATACCATTATAATGATTATATAATTACACTCCATTTTAGATTAATAAACATTTTTTATATTACAAATAAGAAAATAAATACCATTATAACAATTATATAATTACACCTATTTTTGATGAAAAAAACATTTTTATATTATTTTCTTTGCAACAACATAAACCCAAATATTAAAAGCTAAATATAACATTTCCTTTTAAGGAGGCATAAATGCAATTATTTTTGTAAAATTACTATTGATTACATAAAATCATTTTGTAAAAGGTCATTTCAAATTGGTCATACTTATTATACAAAGGCCTATTATTTTGATTTGAATTGAAATGAACATTTCTTATTATCACATATATAGAATAAAAATTATATATTATTAAAATCTCAACATTTTCCTTTCAGTACAAATTACAAAAATTAGCATGAGTGAGTTTAAATAGAAAATTTTAAATATATTAATGAATTGGATTGTTACTTCCCAAGGTTTTCAATTAAATTTTATTCAAGGGCATTTGAAACTTTCTGTGCAAATATGGCAAAAATTGTTAATTATCTTTTGAAAGTTCAGTCTCTCATTTGTTTTTGTATCAATGTATGAGCAGACATAGGAATATATTTAGCCATTTAAAACAAACATTTACATTTGCTTCCCTTTGCAAATATAAGTGGTCAAACATATCTTACAAAGTCATTGGCCACGTCTCTGATAAAGAATGTTTACGTAGCTGGAAGTTTGTTTCACTTTCCCCTTTTCTTCTTCCTTGGTATGCTTAGGAATTAGTAGTTGGTGCTTTACTGTTATGGTTAGTATCTCGCCATTTATGATGTGCCAACAATTGTCTCTTATTTTTGTCCTTACCAAATAGGTCTTGTAAGGGTTTCACATGTTTAACATACACAACAGGATATGACTGCTCCAGTCACGGGAAGTAAAGGCTGTGGGAGTTAAAGCCTTGATATTTACTGATTTGAACTTGAAATTAAAATACGTATTAATAAGTAGAAAGTTTAACATGCAGACATATAATCACGTTAAGGCTATTACAATTTTTAAAGCTTTAAAGGACTAGTTGGGTAAATTTTCTCAGTTTAAAAAATAAACATATTAGCATTCATTATGTACTGTGAGATTTTTTTTCTCTAGAAGTTGTATTTACATTTTTCTATCATGTTAATTTCTTTTTTGTTTTATTTTTATTATATTTTTGGTTCTGGGATACATATGCAAAATAAACAGGTTTGCTACATAGGTATAAGTGTGCCATGGTGGATTGCTGCACCCATCAACTCAACACTTAGGCTTTGAGCCCTGCAAGTATTAGGTCATTTTCCTAATTCTAACCTTCCCCTTGTCCCCCACCTCCTGAGAGACCCCATGTGTGATGTTCCCCTCCCTGTGTCCACATGTTCTCATTGTTCAGCTCCCACTTATGAGTGAGAACACGTGGTGTTTACTTTTCTGTTCCTGCATTAGTTTGCTGAGAATGATGGTTTCCAGCTTCATCCATGTCCCTGCAAAGAGCATGATTTTATTCCTTTTTTATGGCTGCATACTATCTGATGGTGTATATATGCCACGTTTTCTTTATCCAGTCTATCATTGATGGGAATTTGAGTTGGTTCCAATTCTTTACTATTGCAAATAGTGCTGCAATAAACATATTTATGCATGTGTCTTTATAGTAGAATAATTTACAATCCTTTGGGTATATACCCAGGAATGGGATCGATGGGTCAAATAGTATTTCTGGTTCTAGATCCTTGAAGAATCACCACATTATCTTCCACAATGGTTGAACTAATTTACATGCCCACCAACAGTGCAAAAGCATTCCTATTTCTCCACATCCTCCCCTGCATCTCTTTTTTCCTGACTTTTTAATGACTACCATTCTAACTGGTATGAGATGGTATGTCATTCTGGTTTTGATTTGTATTTCTCTAAAGACCAGTGATAATGAGCTTTTTATTCATATGTTTGTTGCCACATAAATGTCTTGTTTTGAGAAGTGTCTATTCACATCCTTTGCCCACTTTGTGATGGGGTTGTTTTTTTCTTGTAAATTTAAGTCCCTTTTAGAGTTTGAATATTAGACTTTTGTCATACGGATAGGTGGCAAAAATTTTCTCTCATTCTGTAGGTTGCCTGTTCACTCTGACCATAGTTTATTTTGCTGTGTGGAAGCTCTTTAATTTAATTAGATCCCATTTGTCAATTTTGGCTTTTGTTGCAATTGCTTTTGGTGATTTAGTCATGAAGTTCTTGCCTATGCCTATGTCCTGAAGGGTATTGCCTAGGTTTTCTTCTAAGGTTTTTATAATTTCATATCTTATGTTTAAGTCTTTAATCTATCTTGAAGTAATTTTTGTATAAGGTATAAGGAAGAGATCCAGTTTCAATTTTCTGCATATGTCTAGCCAGTTCTCCCATCACCATTTATTAAATAGGGAATCCTTTTCCCATTGCTTTTGTCAGGTTTGTCAAAGATCAGATGGTTGTAGATTTGTGTTGTTATTTCTGAGGCCTCTGTTCTTTTCCCTTGGTCTCTATATATTTTGGTACCAGTATCATGCTGTTTTGGTTACTGTAGCCTTGTAGTATATTATTAAGTCAGGTAGCATAATGCCACCAGCTTCGTTCTTCTTGCTTAGGGTTTTCTTGGCTGTGTGAGCTCTTTTTTGGTTCCATATAAAATTTAACGTAGTTTTTTTCTAATTATCTGAAGAAAATCAATAGTAGCTTGATGGAAATAGCATTGAATCTATAAATTACTTTGAACCATATGGCTATTTTCACAATATTGATTCTTCCATGAGCATGGAATGTTTTTTTCATTTGTTAGTGTCATCTCTTAGTTGTTTGAGAAGTGGTTTGTAGTTCTCCTTGAAGAGGTTCTTCACATCCCTGGTAAGTTGTATTCCAACTTTGCTGAAGTTGCTTATTAGCTTAAGGAATTTTGGGCTGAGATGATGGGGTTTTCTAAATATACAGTCATGTAATCTGCAAACAGATGCAATTTGACTTCCTCTCTTCTTCTTTGAATACTCTTTATTTCCTTCTCTTGCCTGATTACCCTGGCCAGAATTTCCAATACTATGTTGAATAGGAGTTGTGAGAGAGGGCATCCTTGTCTTATGCCAGTATTCAAAGGGAATGCTTCCAGCTTTTGCCCATTCATTATGATATTGATTATGGGTTTGTCATAAATAGCTCTTATTATTTTGAGATGTGTTCCATCAATGCCTAGTTTATTGAGTATTTTTAGCATGAAGCAGTGTTGAATTTTATCAAAGACCTTTACTGCATCTATGAGATAATCATGTGGTTTTTATCATTGGTTCTGTTTATGTGATGGATTATGTTTATTGATTTGCATATGTTGAACCAGCTTTGTATCCTAAAGATGAAGCTGAATTGATTGTGGTGGATAAGCTTTTTGATGTGCTGCTGGATTCAGTTTGACAGTATTTTATTAAGGATTTTCACATCGACGTTCATCAAAGATATTGGCCTAAATTTTTCTTTTTTTGTTGTGCCTCTGCCAGGTTTTGGTAACAGGATGATGTGTGCCTCATAAAATGCATTAGAGAAGAGTCTTTCTTCTATCATTTGAAATAATTTTAGAAGAAATGGTA
Organism: Cebus imitator; assembly: GCF_001604975.1. Taxonomy (NCBI): domain Eukaryota; kingdom Metazoa; phylum Chordata; class Mammalia; order Primates; family Cebidae; genus Cebus; species Cebus imitator. The sequence goes on from NW_016107332.1 coordinate 9,087,261, forward strand.
GCAGATCCTCTTTGTACCTATGGTAGAATTCAACTGTGAATCCATCAGGTCCTGGACTTTTTTAGTTGGTAGGCTATTAATTACTGCCTCAACTTAAAAACTTGTTATTGGTCTATTCAGGGATTTGACTTCTTCCTGGTTTAGTCAGGAGGGTGTGCGTATCCAGGAATTCATCTATTTCTTCTAGATTTTCTAGTTTATTTGTGTAGAGGTGTTTATAGTATTCTCTAATGGTAGTTTGTATTTCTGTGGAATCAGTGGTTATATCCTCTTTATTATTTTCAATGTTTCTATTTGATTCTCCTTTCTTTCCTTCTTTATTAATCTGACTAGTGATCTATCTATTTTGTTAATCTTTTCAAAAAACCACCTCCTGCATTGTTAAACTTTGAAGGGTTTTTCATATCTCTATCTCCTTTAGTTCTGCTCTGATCTCAGTTATATTTTGTTTTCTGCTAGCTTTGAATTTGTTTGCTCTTCTATCTAGTTCTTTTAATTGTGATGTTAGGATGTGGATTTTAGATATTTCCCACTTTCTGATGTCAGCATTAATTGCTATAATTTTCCCTCTAAACAATGCTTTAGCTGTGTTCCAAAGATTCTGGTCCATCATATCTTCATTTTCATTGGTTTCAAACAATTTATTTATTTCTGCCTTAATTTTGATATTTACACAGTAGTCATTCAGGAGTAGGTTGTTTAGTTTTGATGTAGTTGTGTGGCTTTGAGTGAGTTCCTTAATCCTGAGTTCTAATTTTTTGCACTCTGGTCTCAGAGACTGTTTGTTATGATTTCCATTCTTTTGCATTTGCTGAGGAGAGTTTTACTTCCAATTATGTGGTCGATTTTTGAATAATTGCTATGTGGTACTGAGAAGAAAGTATATTCTGTTGATTTGGGGTGGAGAGTTCTGCAAATGTCTATTAGGTCCACTTGGTGCAAAGCTAAGTTCAAGTTCTTAATATCCTTGTTAATTTTCTGTCTTGTTGAACTGTCTAATATTGACAGTTAGTTGTTAAAATCTCCCACTATTATTGTGTGGGAGTCTAAGTCTCTTTGTAGGCCTCTGAGAGCTTGCTTTATAAATCTGGGTGCTCCTGGATTGGGTGCATGTATAATTAGGATAGTTAGCTCTTCTTGTTGCACTGATCCCTTTACCATTATATAATGCCCTTCTTTGTCTCTTTTGATCTTTGTGGGTTTAAAGTCTGTTTTATCAGAGAATAGGATTGCCACCCCGGCTTTTTGTTGTTGTTGTTTTTTGTTTTGTTGTTTTTCATTTACTTGGTAAATATTCCTCCTTCCCTTTATTTTGAGCCTATGTCTGCCTTTGCACATGTGATGGGTCTTTACTTCATATCCAATTTGCCAGTATGTGTGCTTTAATTGGGGCATATAGCCCATTTACATTTAAGGTTAATGTTATTACGTGTCAATTTGATCATATCATTATGATGCTAGCTGGTTATTTTGCACAATAGTTGATGCAGTTCTTCATAGTGTCATTGGTCTTTATATTTGATGTGTTTTGCAGTGGCTGGTACTGTTTTTTTCATTCTATATTTAGTGCTTCCTTCAGGAGCTCCTTAAGGCAGGCCTGGTGGTGACAAAGTTCCTAAACATTTGCTTTTCTGTACAGGATTTTACTTCTCCTTCGCTTATGAAGCTTTGTTTGACTGGATATGAAATGCTGGGCTGAAAATTCATTTCTTTAAAAATGTTGAACATTGGCACTCAGTTTCTTCTGTCTTGTAGGGTTTCTACAGAGAGATCTGCTGTTAGTCTGATGGGCTTCACTTTGTAGGTAACTTGACCTTTCTCTCTGGATGTCCTTAACATTCTTTCCTTGTTTTCAACCTTGGAAAATGTGATAATTATCTCTCTTGGGGTTGCTTTTCTCCAGGAGTATCTTTGTGTTGTTCTTTGTATTTCCTGAATTTGAATGTTGACCTATCTTTCCGGGTTGGGGAAGTTATCCTGGATAATATCCTGAAATGTGTTTTCCAATTTGGTTTCATTCTCCTTGTCACTCTCAGGTATACCAGTCAATTGTAGGTTTGGTCTTTTCATATAGTTTCATATTTCTTGTAGGCTTTATTCATTCTTTTTTCTTCTTTTTTCTCTAATCTTGTCTTCATGCTTTATTTCCCAAGTTGATCTTCAATCTCTGACATCCTTTCTTCCACTTGATTGATTCTGCTATTGATAATTGCATATGCTTCACAAAGTTCTTGTGTTGTGTTTTTCAGCTTCATCAGGTCATTTATGTTCTTCTCTAAAATGGTTATCCTAGTTAGCAGTTCCTGTAACTTTTTATCAAGAGCCTTAGCTTCCTTGCATTGGCTTAGAGCTCGCAGGAGTTTGTTATTACCACCTTCTGAATCCTACTGTTGTCAGTTTATCAAACTCATTCTTCATCCAGCTTTGTGCCCTTGCTAGAGAGGAGTTGCAATCATTTGGAAGAGAAGAGACATTCTGGTTTTTGAAATTTTCAGCATTTTTATGCTGGTTTTTCCTCATCTTTGTGGACTTGTCTACCTTTGATATTTAATGTTGATGACTTTTGGATGGGTTTTTTGTGGTGTCCTGTTCATTGATGTTGATGTTATTGCCTTTTGTTTATAGATTTCCTTCTAAGAGTAAGGCCCCTCTTCTGTGGGTCTGCTGGAGTTTTCTGGAGGCCCACTCCGGACTCTGTTTGCCTGGGTTTCACCAGTGGAGGCTTCAGAACAGCAAAGATTGCTGCCTGCTCCTTTCTCTGGAAGCTTCCTGCCAAAGGGTCACCTGACTAATGACACCCAGAGCTCTCTTTTATGAGATGTCTGTCGACTACTGCTGGGACATATCTACCAGTCAGGAGTCATGGGGGGTCAAGGATCCACTTGATGAGGCTGTCTGTCCCTTAGCAAAGCTTGAGCACTGTTCTGGGAGACCCACTGCTCTCTTCAGAGCCAGCAGGCAGGAACATTTAAGTCTGCTAAAGCTGTGCCACAGTTACCCCTTCCCTCAGGTGCTCTGTCCCAGGGAGATGGGAGTTTTATCTATAAGCCCTTGGCTGGAGCTTCTACATTTCTTTCAGAGATGTCCTTCCCAGTGAGGAGGAATCTAGGGAGGCAGTCTGGCCACAGCCACTTTGCCATGCTGCAGTGAGGTCCATCCAGTTCGAATGTACCAGCAGCTTCCTTAACACTGTGAGGGGAAAACTGTCTTCTCAAGCCTCACTAATCCTGGATGCCGGTCTCTCCATCACAGTCCCAGTCCCCCTGCTTAGCAGCAAGAATTTCAAGCCAGTGTTTCTTATCTCGTTGGGCTCTGGGGAGTGGGACCCACTGAAGGAGACCACTTAGCTCCCTGGCTTCAGTCTCATTTCCAGGGGAGTGAATTGTTCTTTCTCACTGGGGTTCCAGGCACCATTGGGGTATGAATAAAATCTCCTGTTGCTAGCTCAGTGTCTGCCCAAATAGCTGCCCAGCTTTGTGCTTGAAACCCAGGTCCCTGGTGGTGCAGGCATATGAAGAAACATCCTTGTCAGCAGATTGTAAAAACTGTGGGAAAAGGGTAGTATATAGGCTGGATAGCATAGTCTCTCATGACTTCCCTTGGCTAGAAGAGGGAGGTCCCTGGCCCCTTACAATTCCAAGTGAGGTGATGCCCTAACCTGTTTTGGCTCACTCTCCATGCGCTGCACCCACTGTCTAACCAGTACCAATGAGATGAACTGGGTACCTCTGTTGGAAGTGCAGAAATCAACTGCCTTCTGCATTGGTCTCGCTGGGAGCTGCAGGCTAGAGCTATTGCTATTCAGCCAGTTTGTCAGGTCACCCTATCATGTTAATTTCTTAAAGAAAAATTTTATAGCTAGAGTTTGGCAATCGTAATTTATTTTTTTTTGTTTGAATATACCTATTTATGGAACAAACACTGGTATTTATAAGCTGTGTACACAGAAAAAAAATAGAAATGAACATTAAGTGAGGAATATGCATGCATCTGAGAACAAACTATTTCTTTATGTATATCCTTTTGTTATATCTTCTATTTTGGTCTGTTTTTAGATTATCTTATCTAAAATGTAATTTTAGATATTTTAAAAATAAGTAAAATTATTCTATTGATACATTTGTTACATATTTCTCACATTAAAATAAATAGACATGAAATATTCAGTTCAAATGCAGTATTCAAACATATCTGGGTTTGAAAATATGGCCAGGTTCAATTCATTCTTAATACTTTCAACTTTCTAATTAAATGATTTGACCAATATTAGTTTATACACATTCAAAATAAAGAAACCTGTTTCATTCACAGGCACGAATAACTGATGAAAGTTGCAGTAGGACCACTGGTCTTGGTCCTACTGTGCTGTCTGGAGACCACAGAAGTACATACTTCTCCTTCCAGCCAACTTAGTGTCTGATATTTGATGAGCTAATGTGTCATTTTTGTCTTTAAATTACTACCATTAAATGTATTTTCAAACATCATTTCTATCTATTACTGCTATTTTGGTAATTATAATAATAAAAAATGTTGTTTGTAAAGACATAAGCATATTTTACAGAAGTGAACTTAGAGGTATATATAGATAAAATTATATAATGAATGATAACTTGATTTCAAGTTCTTCATATAAATACTGAGAAATAAATAAAACAATGACAAAATCCTAATAATTGTTTAATCTAAGTGATGAACTTATGATGTTTTATTGAACTGTTTTATTTTAATACGTTAGAAAAATATGTTCTATTTATTTAAAGACAAATTACCTTGGAAAGAATGATACATTCCAAATATTATCATCTCATTAAAGGTAAAATTTATTTTATTTTATTTTATTCATTTTTGGGGGGGGAGACAGAGTCTCACTCTTGTTGCCCAGGCTGGAGTGCAAAGGTGCCATCTCAGCTCACTGCAACCTCTGCTTTCCAGGTTCAAGCGATTCTCCTGCCTCAGCCTCCCAAGTAGCTGGGATTACAGACAAGTGCCTCCAAAACTGGCTAATTTTGTATTTTTTTAGTAGAGAGAAGATTTCTCCATGTTGGTCAGGCTGATCTTGAACTCCCAACCTTAGATAATCTGCCCACCTGGGCCTCCCAAAGTGCTGGGATTACAGGTGTGAGCCACCATGCCCAGCCTACAGATAAAATTTCTGAAACTGGACAAATATTATCAAAATATCATAATTTGGGTGCTACAAAATTTTGACATTTTTCTTACTATATGACCCAGAAAATTATACACAATATTTGAGATGTGACCTGACCAGTCAAATGGGCCTGACTAGAGTCATGTTACTGTTCGTTCCCTGTTCTTTATCTGTATTCTTGTAAAAGGAGCCTAAATTTATCATAGCAGTTTGTGACACATTCATCATGCTAATAGTTCATGTTAAACATAAGACACTTGCTTTATCTAAAAAGGTAACTAGATAGGTAGATAGATAGATAGATGGAAACATAAATACCAACATACAGTTTGTTGCTAAACTCCTTAGTTTTCTTTTCCACACGGAAAAGCTAATTAAATAATAATGATTTCTTTGTGTAGATTGTTTCTCTCTAAATCCCACATTTTTTCCTTTTGCTACAGCCTACTTCTGCAGCCTGTAAAGATCACTTTGGATATTAATGCTTTTATCAAAATAGTTTACTGATGTTCCTGGCTTCTTTTGATCTGAAAACCTAATGTATATTACTCCTGTTGTTGCATGGAAGTTTTGTATATGAAAGTAAAAAGTTAGCTAAATTCTATTTAAATTTAATTCATTAGTGTTACTGATAGGCTTAGTCTTAAAAATAAAATTAAAACAATAAAATTACTGTAAACAAACACCTGGTCAAAGCAAAAAAAGTTGCCTAAGCTGAAATGGCTTATTAAACATTATTCCTTCAAAAATGTAGTTAACGATTTTAGATATAAACAATTATAAATAAGGACACATAAAGCATCCAGACCCTCACTATATGTGTGATGTAATATAATGTTAATATATTGTAAATCCATTCAATTTGGTTGTGTTTTCTACACTCTGCACCACATTTGGTTACTATATTTCTCTTGAATTTATTTGTAGTTTTAATACTCATTTGTGTGTGTATATATATATATATATATATGTATATGCACATATTTTTATACATATGTCTACATATGTATATGAGTACCTTTTCATTTTTTAGTCTTCATGTTTGTTTATAATCTATATGTTCTCCTCCAGCTTGTTTTTAAAAATAGTTTTATTCAAATGTTTCCTACATGTATCATTAAATGTGATGATAATGGTCCCTTCTTGCCAAGAAGATTGACTACTATTCATACTGAGCATTTGTACTATAGGCAATACAAACCAATGCCCCACCATGTTTCTTTAAGAAGATTGAGCAATGACTTAGTAGAAAGTTGATAACTGTGCTTTTCTACCCTGGAAATAACATTTCATCCTAATTGTGTTTAGCATGCATTCCAGTTATAAATTAGACTTTCCTGCTCACAGCGTTTCACCCAGTATCACAATAAGAGGCTTTCAGAAATCTCATTTACAGAGGTGAATTCCTGATAACATGCTTAAGTCATAGTGATCTACTTTCTTTATGACAAATGTAATGTTGCAGTGGGTACTCTGTCCTGGATTTAACGGGTTTAAGTACATGCTGTAGCATCCAGTAGTTTGTTTCCTGAAAGAACATTGGGATAGTCTCTTGAAAATGAAGCAGAATCACCAGCTTAGAGATTGTATCTAGTGATACTGGAGAACTCTCCTTCATGACCTAGTATATCCCTTAAATATATGGATATAGTATAGTTCTATGATCCCAGATAGATAGAATAGGTGGGCCTGGGAATAAGAGATTGAAGTAAGAGTGACTCTGATTACAGAAAGTGAATCAACACAAGCAACCTACTTAAGAAAGTTCCACCATCTTAGTCCATATGAATGTAAAATTTCTGCTTTTCAGAGGTTGGAGTGTTAGAAGAAGAACTGGAAGGAAGATTAGAAAGAAAAGTCCTATTCCAGACAGAGAGAAGAGCAAGTATAAAGCCGTGATGTATTCAGAGCAATGTAAGCAGGACAGAAAATAACAATGTTTATTGCATTGTTCTCACAGGTGCACACACTCAATGCAAAAGACAAAATTTTGACTTACTTCCTGGCTGCTATAAAATTAATCATTTTTTTTCTTGTTTCCTTCTAATCTCCTGTGATTATGTTCTCTGAATCAACTCTTTATCTTTACAAATTTTACCAACCTTAAGCTTTCTAAGATTCACTGTAGTCATATTATTTCCAAAAAAACTAGTAACTGTATGCCATATCTAAACTCTTTGAATTGCACAGAATTATATACTGTGAATCATCCACTTCTTGAAATTCTTCTTTAGTTTCAATGATAGAGTGCTTTGCTTATTCTCATTCTACACAGTGAAAGGAGCAGTGTGGTTAAGAAGATATAGCACTGGGCAGATTTATCACTCTACAACTGACCAACCTCATTGCTGTGCATTTTGGTTCTATCGTGCATATTAACCATTCACTGAGTGGTTTATCTTAACCACCTGCTGATCTAAGTGTGCACATTATCTTGTCTGATGTAACCTTTAACTTTCCTAGTGGAAGTTACTACCCTTCGCCACTAAAACATTTCTCCTCTTGTAATTGGTTTTTGATATTTATTGAGTGAAATTCATTATTATTAGCTAGAGTATTCCCTGAGTATTGTAGAGTAGAAGTCTACAGACAAAAATAACTGTTTTTTTTTTTTTTTTTTTTTTTTTTTTTTTTTTTTTTTTTTTTTTTT
>NW_016107332.1:9095138-9100928 GCF_001604975.1 Cebus imitator
ATTCTCCTGCCTCAGCCTCCCGAGTAGCTGGGACTACAGGCGCACACCACCATGCCCAGCTTTTTTTTTTGTTTTTGTATTTTTAGTAGAGATGGGGTTTCACCTTGTTGACCAAGATGGCCTTGATCTCTTGACTTCGTGATCCACCCGCCTCAGCCTCCCAAAGTGCTGGGGTTATAGGCTTGAGCCACCGCGCCTGGCCAATAACACATAAATCAAGAATTTCTTCTGTTTTTTCTCTTATATATATAATTTTACCCTATCATTTAATTTATTAAACCCAGTCAACTCTTCTGGCCTTCATAATCAGGTATAGTATGATTGTATTATATTTAAGCAATGCTATTTTCTTGTATTCCTCAGACACCTAAAAAAAAAGCTTCAATTAGATACATTTTCACCAAGAGTAGTCCAGGATTTTATTCATTCTTTTCAGAGTTTCTGTTTTTGATTGACATCTAATGTTTTTCTATTCCAAAAAACTTTTTCAACTTAGTAAAATTCACTCATTTTTCTTCCCTGAAGTATGTAATATTTAAAAATTATGTTATTTTATTTTTATATGACTTATTTTCTTACCATCTAATCTCTTTCTCAGTCAATATTTACATGTATACATGTGTTTCTGCATATATGTATGTATGTCTATGTGTACGTGTGTGTATGCATGTGTGTATTTTCTTCTTTTGCATCTGTCACAAACTTTAGAAATGCTGAATACACACACTTACTCAAAGCGAATGTTTTCAATTAATTGTTCATCACTCTAGACCTCCCTTAGTTGAAAGTCAGGGTAGAAATAATTAGTTTTATGTATTCATTTTTCAGGCTCACATTATAAAATATTTATGATGGGAGTATTTGTACTAATGATCACATGCTATAGAGTCACAAAGCCTGGTTTCGAACCCTCGTTTGTGGCCTATTAACTGTGTGACCTTAAACAAGTTATGCTCTCTAAGTCTTCATTATCTTATCCTTATTATACAACTCATAGACAGGGAAATAATAATGATAATGGTTATCATCATTACCATCACCAGTGCTAGAAATAATGATTGCACTGTGTGCCAGAAACAGTACTAAGAATATTCCAAGATAAGGAACACGTAAATGAATTTTAATAAACTCAGTAGTCTGTAGAAGCCTAAAATTGGGAATAATATAATGAGAAATTTATAAAGCTGTGCTTTTAGCTCCCAACTGGTATTCCATCAGAATTCTTAGAAGATTAGTAGATTGAAAAGTATGTATAATATTCAGAATCCATTTCTTATCAAGAACTAGAGTAGTGGATCAGAAATAATATATTGGACAGTGAAACTGGGTACTTATAATACATAAGTCCACAATCTAATAACAAATATTATAGAATGACACAATAAAGATCTTATTATACTTAGAAAACCAGGTAGAGGAATTTTTTTTAGTAAGAATTTATAAAGTACATTTATTTCCCAGGCTTCAAAATAATTCCTGAAAAACAGTGTACAAATTTATTTGCGTGTATAAATATTACACTTATAAAAAGTTGGCTATAGGACTTTAGTAATAAAGTAAGTTGATAAGAAAGCATAAAACAGAGTGCTCACAATAAATGGTTAAATACAGAACTTGCAGTAACAATTCACTTTGAATCACTATTCAGATGCTGAATACCTTCCTAAACTCGATATGCCTTTAGTACCCCACTTAGAGTATATTCGTTACTTCATCACTTTTCATCCCTCAGGATGATATGGAACATGAGGAAAAAAGAAAAACAAAACAAAGCAAAACTTTCCAGTGATGCCTAAATGTTTTTGGTGGAGAAACACTTGAAAAATAATTTTACAGTAACCAGCAACTTACTATAAATTAGTCTGTGGTCACAGGTAATTTTGAAAATGTATAAATATCCTTCTAGATATTTTTAGGAAGAGTATATTGGCCAGATCTTCTTATTATGTGCATTGGTCAGAAATTCTTGATTTACAATATTTAAAATTGCCAACAACAATGTACAAATTCATGGCAACTCCAAGAATAAAAATAAAGATATTGATTTAAGAATTTACCTACTGTATTTTATATAGTCTCAAAAATATATATGCAAATCCTTTACAGAGAAAACTACAAATTGCTATTGAAGAAAAGCTATACGGTAAAGTATGTGCATATTGCAATAATGCCAATATTTTCAAATTGTTTATTCATTCAATTAAATAGAGGTCAAAATCACAGCATATTTTGGCAAATGGAAGTGATTATATTATGGAAGGGTGAAGACTAATGGTTAATCAAGAAAAGTTTAGAAGAAAATGAATTTGGAGCCTTCTCATTATTATTTATTTGATGTAATTATAAAACTAGAGTAACTTAGTCAATGTTGCATCAGCCATAACATTAAAAACTCAAAAATAAACCCCTCACCATTGTATGTAAGGTTTAAAAATTGAGACATACATCATCCATTATTTATAACCATCTAAGTAGATAAACATCAATATCAATATAAATTTAGGTATGTTAAAGAAGGTATAAAATGTCTTGTCAAGAACAAAAACAGTGAATCAGAATTAAAATAAACAGTCAAGCCAAGCACTCTTGCTGTATAAGTCCAATAGTTTAGTGTTGGTCTTTATAGAATGTTAATAAAAAGTCTTATTGTTCAAAGAAATTTGCACCTCAATAATTTTAATGGTACTGCTTACAATAACTCAAATATCAATCAGTGGCCAAATAAAATATGATATAGATACATGTTTATTCACACAATTAAGTATTCTTAAGCAATAAAAAATGAAACACAGATACATGATACAACATGAATGCGTGAAAGAAGTATCACAAAAGACTAATATACCACATGATTTCTTTCATATTAAAGATTAGGATAGGGAAATTCATAGAGACAGAAAATAAATTAGTGGTTCATCGTGAATGGTAGTGAATGAGGGTGAAAATATGGGACTGATTAGTAAAGAACACTTGGTGGTTTAATTTAGGCAACATAACTGCTTAAACTGACAAGACAGTCATGTTTGTGAACATGCTAAAGACCAATGAATTGTAGAATTTAAATAAGTAAATTTTATGGTATTTGAAATATATTTCAATAAAGCTGCTTTAAATTGGCAGATGTTATACACATAGAAAAACTGCATACATTTTGTTACTAAAACTAGAATATTCTTGCCATACATGCATATTTAAAAAAATTAGATCAAATTTATATTATTTCCCAAAATATAGGGTTTGAGAAAAGAAAAATATCATTCAAATTCATAATAAAACAAAGGATTACTTCCATTGTGGCCTTTGATTAATTGGTAGATTTTAACAAGTAGATTGGGACATAGTATATTTTTCTTTTTTTCATTCTACAGTGGTAGAATGAAAGGTAGAGATCATTTCTATCTTGGGAAAAGATTAATAAGTATAAATTACAACCAAAGCATTGTATTTTTAAATGGAAGAAATGAGTAATAAAAGGAAAGATTGAGACATTAACATTAGAAAATCAAATCTTGAAAATAAAATTTGATATTTTATACCCAAAATTTCAGGCAATTAGAAACTCTTTCTGATTTTTTGTTAGTGAAAATTAACAAGTACTCTCGGTTCAGGAGATTATTAAAGAGCAACCTAGATAACAGATTTTTTTTTGCATTAAAGTTCATAATCATTATAGCAATCACAATAACAGTAATAATTTAAATATTGATATTTTACAAGTTAAAACAAAGAAAGTTAAGTACTATTTTTTCAAGATATACTAGTGGGCAGGTCAGGATTTTGCTTAGCATACAAGAAAGAAGATTTTGCATTATAATTTTTATTTATTTAGTTAGTTAGTTTGTTTTTCAAGATGGAGTTTCACTCTTGTTGCCCAGGATGGTGTATGATGGCATGATCTCCACTCATTGCAACCTACGCCTCCTGGGTTCAAGTGTTCTCCTGCCTCAGCCTCATGAGTAGCTGGCATGACTGGCGCTCGCCTCCACACCTGGCTATTTTTTGGGTTTTTAGGAGAGACAGGGTTTCGCCATGTTGGCCAGGCTTGTCTCTAACTCCTGACATCAGGTGATCTACCTGCCTTGGCTTTTCAAAGTGCTGGGATTACAGATGTGAGCCACCATGCCTGGTCAGCATTAGAATTTAGAATTTGATTCAGTCCAATTGAATTGTGTGTCCTTGCTCATGAGTAAGGTAGGAGTTGTATATGCAGATGTGATGCTTAAAACCTTGGGTTAACTAAAATACCTGTAAGTTTCCTGGAAAATAATGAAAAGAGATAAGAAAAGAGCAACACCTTTTCTATTTCTTAGACTTGCTGCACAGAAGAGTCTATATAGGTGACAGAAAGAGGATTTTTAAAATACGCATAAAATGAATTTGAAGAGTGTGATAATACATAAAGAAAAATAATCGAGGGGCATAAAAATTAAAAGTTGTCAAAAACAGAAGACATTTTAGCCTTGATGTCCTTATCCTTTGAGTAATATATCTTTTATTACACCTATCTAATCTATTTACCTGCTTCTCTATCTATTTACTTACATAAGTATATATACACATTCATATACCTTTTCAGTTGTACCTTGTAAGTTCATATGGTCTTTCTGAAATGAAAAGCCAAAACCAAGCAGTAGAACATATTAATTGACTTTATATTGTTTTTCTCTGAATTACAACATACATACATGACAAAGTGTTGACTTATTTGTACCACGAATATGAGCAGAAATGTAATGAATAATTCACATGTTGAACAATATATAGAAAAAATAATGGAATATACCTAATTATTTACAAATTTTTAAATAGCTAAAGTCTTTCATTTGTTCCACAACATTATAATTGTTATTTTTAATTTTCACAATTATAGTTTGTTGTCTTTTATTTTTAATTTGCATTTTTCTGATGATTAATAATAGTAATTATATTTCCAAATGTTTTTTGACAATTTATGTGTATGTGAAGTATATGTGTGAAGTGTGTAAATATTTTGTGTGTAGAAGAACTGTGCAAATATTTTATTTCTATTTAAAATCATGTTATTTTTCTTATGATTAACATGAAAGAGTACAGAAAGGATGGATTGCAGAAGGATATGAGGATCTTTTTAAGAAGATGGAAATGTTCTGTAATTACAATTGAATGCTTTATAAACATTTGGTATATCCTATATGAATTATATATTAACAAATTGGTTAAAATACAAAAAATAGGTAAAACTGTAATCATTAAAACTGCAGTATTTAGGGCAATTGATACAGAAATAAAATAACCTTATAATAGTAATTAACATCTCATTTAACCTGAACATGACAGTTATTTTCATACATAGTGAATGGTAAAAGAAATTAAAGCATCTGTATTGTTAAGCAACTTTTTGAGTCTGACTTATAATTAATGCAACTGGATTTCATATCAGATTATTTAACTAAATAACCTAGTGCACTTTTTCGTTCCTCCCTTTAGTTTTGCCTGTGGCATATATAGGCAGCATCTCTGACTATTTGAACCTGTTTATTAAATGTAGAACAGTAGTGAGAACTGGTATTCTAATGTCAATTTTATGAATCAGACTCATAATCAGGAATTTATATTTGAAAAGAGGATAGAGCAATAGGTATCATATCAAGATATTCTAGTACTGCGATTTATGAATGTATTTTTTGATATAGGGCAGTTCTGCTCATAAATTTTTTCTTTATGACTTTAGATTGTTTACATTCTCTCAGTTTCAGGTGTTTTTATCTGTTAAATGAAATTAAACATTTATATTTAATATAACAGTTGTGA
>NW_016107332.1:9102573-9114460 GCF_001604975.1 Cebus imitator
CACAGACTGGCAAATTGGATAAAAAGCCAAAACCCATCGGTGTGCTGTATCCAGGAAACCCATCTCACATGCAAGGATACACAAAGGCTCAAAATAAAGGGATGGAGGAAGACTTACCAAGCAAATGGAGAGCAAAAAAAAGCAGGAGTTGCAATTCTCATCTCTGATAAATTAGACTTTAAAGTAATAGCCACAATTTTACTTAGAAAAGAAAATATATTTTGTTTCAAAGGAAGACATTTATGCAGCCTCAGCCATGAAAAAAATGCTCATCATCACTGTTCATTAGAGAAATGCAAGTCAAATCCACATTGAGATACCACCTCATGCCAGTTAGAATGGCCATTATTAAAAAATCTGGAGACAACAGATGCTGGAGAGGATGTGCAGAAAGAGGAACACTTTTACACTGTTGGTGGGTGTGTAAATAAGTTCAACTATTGTGGAAGACAGTGTGGCGATTCCTCAAGGATCTAGAAATAGAAATACCATTTGACTCAACAATCCTATTACTAGATGTATACTCAGAGGCTTATAAATCCTTCTGTTATAAAGACACATGCACACATATGTTAATTGTGACACTGTTCACAATAGCAAAGACCTGGAACCCAATCCAAATACTCATCAATGATATAAAGAAAATGTGGCACATACACACCATAGAATACTATGCAGCCATAAAAAAGAAGGAGTTCATGTCCTTTGCAGAGACATGGATGAATCTGGAAACCATCATTCTCAAAAAACAGACACATGAACAGAAAAGCAAACACCACATGTTCTCACTCATAGGTGGGTGCTGAACAATGAGAACTTACGGACACAAGGAGGGGAACACCACACACTGGGGTCTATTGGGGGGTGGAGGGCTGGGGGAGGGATGGGGGGGATGCAAAGATTGGGGAGGGATAACACTGGGTGAAATACCTAACATAGGTGATGGGGGGATGGAGGCAGCAAACCACCATGGCATGTGTGTACCTATGTAACAATCCTGCAAGATCTGCACATGTACCCCAGAACTTAAAGTATAACAATAAGTAAATATATATATATAAAGAAAATGAAATAAATTTTGTATCTCTTATAGCATATTCACCTGGTTCTTCAGTTTCAATTTTTTGTATTCGTGCTCCAAGGATGAATGTGCTATGGTTTCATAGCAACCACACATCAGCTACCAGCCCAAAATATATATGCCATATATATGTATGTGTGTATAAAATTTAGTAACATTACTCATGTTATATGATAACTCATTATTTAGTATAACTTCCTTCACTAAATTTGATCTTTTTTGTTGCCTGATTTAGCAGAATAGTTTTTTCAAAGTCATATGCACTTTCATTGCTTAAATTGTATTTATTCCATATATTTTTCTCCTTTTCTATTTTATAAAGAAGTGTTCAGATACACATATTTTCAAAAAATTATTCATAGCAATAGGTTAACATATTTACAACTTGATATTTCTGGCAATTTTATAGAAAAGTTAAAACTTGGGATTTTTTTGTACTAATCCATCAGATATATGTTTCCTTTTATGATTCCCAACTAAGCCAAACTCCAAGGAGTTTTATCATCTGGAAATTTAAGACTAAGGGAGCTTTAGAGATGACTATCAAAAGAGAAAACTTTTAAAGAATATTATTATTAATGCAAAAATATATTTGAATATTTACTAATTTCCAGGAAGCGTTTAAGCACTTTAGGTATATATCTTAATAAATTCCAGTACAAATTTACAACTCTGTCACAAACTAAGCTTAGAAAATTAAATTTAAAGTAAAAAAGAGAGACAGAGAGTAAGAGGTGGCAAGAGATTTATTTAAATTGCCCAATGTTTCAAGCCACTAAGATGGCAGAAGAACTCAAAATCATGCATTTTGATACCAGAGCTTGAGCTCCCATTATTGACTTGACTTACCGCTCAAGATAAATGAAAAGGAATGATATATTATTAATAATACTAATGGACCTTGGAATTTTTTGCCCTTCATCTGACATTGGATCTATCTTTAAAGTGAGAAAACTAACTAAAATGTCCTAAGTTTCATAATGGAAAGTTAAGCCCCATATCCAAAAGACACTTTACTGGGAGAGAAGACACTGTTTTCTCTTGTTATGTGAAACATCACTTGATAATCTGTAAGTAACCATTTTTAAGAACCTCAGAAATACATATAATTTTGTAAAATGAGAATAAACTGTTAAAATTATTACTGCTGTGCCATATCTGAAGTCAAAAATACATCTCCTCATCAGTGTTTCATACAACCTCAAAATGTACTTATTGTCTTTATCATTTTAATCAACACTTGCAATGCTATTTTTCTGCCTTTAGAAATAGGATAATCATATGCACTTATTAATAAAGAAATTTTAAAGTTGAGTCTTTTGGTGCCACCTTCTGGCATAAATCATTGCATAAAGTATTTTAAATTATAAAAGTTTCTAATGGTTAAATAAGTTAAACTAGATGGTTTTATGTCTAAGAAAAGAAATTTCTACTTCAAGGTAATTTACTTGCACTAAAGTCAATACAAAGAAGGAAGATTTGAAACTGACTTGAACCATACAAAGACTATATTCAAACACTGGTATATTTCAGTATGTAATAGCTGTAAATAGAAAAAGGAAAAAAGGAAACCAATAGGAAATGATAGTGACATTAAATAAGCTTCATTAATTTATTAATTTTGTTAACTGGATATTGGCAGGAACATTAACTGTTATTTTTTTCTGAGCAACTAAATACAGGACTCAAAACTTTTAATTGTTAGTTGAACCCATCGCATTGTATCCAAACTTTAGTTTTTACACACTACTTCATACTCAGATTATTTTGTTTCATTAGTATTTTTTGATTGCAAAGTTTAATATGGTGCTATTGTATGTACCACACATTTTACTGAGAAAAATAAAAAAACAGTTTCTACAGGTAAGAGTGGGGTAAGAAAATTGTACATAACCATGATGACCTATTTTTTCAGAAATCCATTAAATATTGAAATATTTATTAATCTGTTCAAGCTCTAATTTCTCTAAGATGTTATTTCAAAATTATTTACAGTATCTCTTTTCTTCCTTCAGAAGGAAGTGTATAGATACACACACACACACACACACACACACACACACACACACAGGTATAAAAACTCTCAACTATATATATGTTTCTGACCTAATAATAACCATGTTTTGCCAGAGTTGCCAGGGGTAATTTGAAAGTTGCTTAAATGTTAATGTGGTTGATACTAATTGAACAGGACTTAAATGTAGACTATTTTCTATTCCACTTTAAAGCAAGCAAAACAAGCAAAGCAAGAGAGAATACAAAATTTGGTAAATTATTTTGAAATTTAGTTTTCATGAACTCAATGTACTCTGAAAATGAATTTTGACATATTACAATAGCATAGTTTTTAAAATATTAAGCTATTTAAATACTGAAACAACTTATGATTAGACTTTACCCTGACTTGACCTCTCTTAGTTACTTACATATAAAATACCATCCATATGTTTTGAATAGTTTATGTAACAACAGACTACAAACATAAATGAATGTATATTAAAAAAAAAAAAAAAAAAAAGCATTCACCAAGAGGACATTTCTGGAATTAACTTGTGTGGCCTTGAGAAATCCTTTAACTATTTTGAGGTTTGTTTCTTCATCTATGAAATAAGGGGATTGGAGTCAATAACCCTTTCAATCTTATCAGCTCTGATATACTTTGAGCATATACTTCTGCTAGCTAGGGGAATATGAACGTAATGGGACACTGTATTGTATCAATTTATTTGTTCTAGTGGCTGGTGGAGAATCTCAGGAAAAATTCATAAGTAGTATGGACAAGCTTTTTGGGGTTGTGGGGGGCCTCATTTGTTTTAAGTTTATACTAATGGATTTTATGTTTCAGAATCTCAAAGATGTTAATGGCACCCCTGAAGATTATCCTCAACCAAGCTTTTAGATAGTAAAAGTCACTGGCTCATTGGCAAGAATTCATCAAAGGTATAGAAAAGAAGATGTTTTGAGAAATACTGATGCTTTGAGTTTAAGGAAGAAGTTCCCCAACATGAAGACAATGAGATTTGAGAGAGGGGATGTGTTTCTTGATTGGCAGAGGCCTGTTCAATTGCAGCAACTGTGGTAGGTTAGTAAAATGTGTTTATGTGTGCACTTGCACACAGGCTTGCTTGCATGTTGAAAGAGGAGGAAGAGATTGAAATGCTCACTAATGAGAATCTGGAGAAAATAAAACTACTCTTGCTGAATTCCGATACATAAGAGTAGAGCTGTTCATATTTAATTGCTTATGCAGATCATGGTCAGTTGGGAGTACTAATAATAGCACTCATAATAGTCAGCTATAGAAAAAAATCAGAGTTCATATCCTTAGTCTATATACCTGAAGAGAAAATATTTTAATGAAGGCTTATTTTTGAATTCCTTTACACTAGTTATTGGGGGCTCAGAGTCAGAGTTAAATTTAAGAAATCCCATACTTGTCCATGGAATGTTTAGGTAAACGGGGCTTTCGACAGTGCTTCACATTCAACAATGTTTTGTAGAACAATGACAATTTTTTATTCCTCTGTTGGTAAGCTGTTTTAATTATATCTGACTTGTTTCAAGATATGTTCTTTTCTGGTTTCCTGCAGTTAGAATATTATACACCTAGGTGTACAGGGTTTGGCATTAATTCTGCTTGTTGTTCTCTGAGCTTCCTGGATCTGTAGTTTGTTGTCTACAATTAATTGTTGATAATTATCATTATTATTCCAATAGACTTTTTTCTGCTTCTCTTTTCTACTTCTGGTATTCTAATTAGGCACATGATACACATACATAATTGTTCTGTCTTTGATATTATATTCTATCTTTTCATTCTTTTTTCTTTTCATTTCAGTTTAGGAAGTTTTTACTGACATGTCTTTTCTTGACCATATTATGTCAACTGGCAAGTTAATCAAAGGCATTCTTAAGTCTTGCTTCAGTGTTTGTAATTTCCAGAATTTGCTTTTGATTCTGTCTTAGAGATTCCATCTTTCTGCTTGTATTATCTGTCTATTCCGGTATATTTGCCTTTTCCATTTAAGCTTTTGACGGGTGTCAGTTATTTTACCTATCTTGTCTGTTAATTGTAATGTCTGTGTCATATATGAAGTTGGTTATGGTTATTTCTTTATCGATCAGAGGATATTTTCTTGCCTTTTGGCATTAAATAAAATGTTTTTTTTGAAAACCAGACATGTCGAATGGGCAAATTGAATCAGGGTAAATAGACCTTTGTTATGAAGATTCATGCTAACCTGGATAGGATTTGTTCTGTGTTTAATGTTTATTTTGATTATAGGTATTGGAGTGTTCAACATCCTTCAGAATCCTTATTTATGACTTCACTCTTGACTTTGAACTTCCTTATAGACTCTTATGAGAGGTAGAATGTGACTTGCAGCTATTTCAACTGTAACCCAATGTTATTATAGAGGCAGCATTCTATAATTTTATGATTAAATCTATGTATGTTAGCGACTCAGTTTCCCTGGGTTGTAACCTGCACAAGTATTTCTTAGCCTTTTTTGTTATCCATAGGTGAGACAGAAAACCTAGAAAGTGCTAGAGTTTATTTCAGATGGGATAAAACTCTCGAACAATTTCAGAAGATGCCATGAACTTAAGTAAATATGTGCCTGGAGTTGTAAAATATGATAAGTCTTGGATAATCCTGAGGTTTTATATACATGAATTTATACCTTGTTTGGCATATCTGGATCTGTATTCATACTTATATTCATAACTACCTAAATATCCATATGTATATCCACATAGACACATATAAATAATGAATGCCATTCTTCTTAATTTTTAATTTTACATACAATTCTAGGACCTTGGTTTTGGATTCTCTGTTATGGCTGATTAACATTGTCTAAGTTCAGTAGTTTTAGAATTAGACTAGAGGTATAATAATTTATGCAGATACATGAACAAGTTAGATTTGAAAAAATAATCAATTTGAAAATAATTGGCATCTTTGCAATATTGACCTCCAATCATGAAAATAATGGAATATATTTCACCTATATAGTTTTTCTTCAGTAATGATTTGTAGTTTTCTATGTAAAGTACATGCATGTTTAATATTTTCAAAACTATTTTAAATGATGTCATGTCTAAAGTAGATTTTGTATACTTTATTATATTCAGCAATAAATTTTACATTTAATTTTATAACAAATTGATATGCCAGTTTTCATGTTACATACTTTATGGTAAATTTAATGTAAAATTTTCATGTTATTGACTTAAAATATGCTCCTGAACATTGGATACACTAGACAGATAGATACATAGATAGATAGATAGATAGGTAAAATGTAATTCTTTGTTGTTTTACTAAAACCCTTAATGTTATGTGTGTGTGTTTCTGTGTGTGTGTGTGTGTGTGTGTGTGTGTGTGTGTGTGTATCATTTATCAGTTCTAGTCTATAAACTATAGAGGAAACAATGCAATATATTTTCCAATATATTGTCTGTGATGCTTGTTAACAATGCACGTAATGGCTCTTGATGAGGAAAACATTGTCTCTGGGATGTTAGCAACTCCTCAGGGAAAGCTTAGGCTAACTAAAAAGTTGTAAGTAACACTAGGACAAGTAGGCATCTGTTTTAACAAAATAAAATATCTTTTTTAATTTAACACAGAAATAGTAAATCTACATTTCCATTTGTTTAGTCTTCAACAGGTATTCATTTTAGCTCTTGCAAAAGTGAGTTATTAATGTGTGAATCCCAAAAATCTGAGACAGGTCTCAGTTAATTTAGAAAATGTCAAATTTGAGGTCATATGTCCATGACACAACCTCAGGAGGTCCTGATGACATACACCCAAGGTGCTGAGAGCACAGTTTGGTTTTATGGATTCTAGGGAGGCATGAGACATCAATCAACACATGCAAGATGAACACTGGTTTTGTCTAAAAAGGCGGGACAACTTGAAGCAAATGTAGTAAGTATCAAGGTGGGGAGAGGTCTTTGTAATGAGAGACAAATGGCTGCATTTTTTTGAGTTTCTGGTTAGCCTCTCAAAAGGAGGCAATCAGATATGCATTTATCTCAGTGAGCAGAGGGGTGATTTTGAATAGAATGGGAGACAGGTTGGCCCTAAGCAGTTCCCAGCTTGACTTTTCCCCTTAGCTTAGTGATTTGGGAGTCTCAAGATCTATTTTTCTTTCACATTTCTCCTATTTTCTTTTTTCATATTTAGACGGTTGTGAAGTCTTGTGTCCTATGAAGAGAGAATGGGGGAGAAAGGGAGAAAAACAACAACAAACAAAAGAACAATCCTGGAAAATCAATATAGGCCACATTATTCTGAAGTCCATACATCAGTAGGCAAGCATGACACAATTGAAAATTATAATTATTACTGATAATGTGCATTAAGTCATATTAAAATTATAGGCATTTCCCATAATTTTGGAACACATATCAATAACATATTTATACAAATACAGCCCAAAAGAAACCAAACACCATTTCATATGTGACAATGATTCATGTATAATTTTTATTTCAAATAAGCCAAATATGCCATTTTTGAACTTTAGGGAACCTCTTAATAGTATCTTAATTGATTAATTAAATCAGAATAAAAAAAACAATTTATAATTTAATTTTGGAAAGTTTGTTAAATATCAAAGGTTTAGAATCCTTGACATTACAAAATAGAATTACAGGTCATTGTAAAATAAGGCATTCATTTCACAAAACTGGTAACTCAAGGATTTCAAAAAGAGGCAAAAGCATTCATTCTTTGAGTGAGGAAGAAAATAAAATCAAAGACAGAATTAAAATAGAATAAGTAATAGTTAACATTAGGATTAGGTCATTAAGAAGATTCATAGTAAGCAAAAATAAGTAACCCCTCCCAGCTTAGCCCAACTAATTGCAGCTGCAAACTTATCTCACAGCCCACTTTCCAGGTTTGTCATAAGACCTGTGTTTAGAGAAAGTAGAGGTAAAACAGATCTAGCACAACCCTGTTATAAGTAAAATTTTGATGCCACAAAAGAAATAGCACTTGGAGATAAATCCTCTAAGCAAGGCAATTTACTTCTATAGAAGGATATAGCTCATGGTTGGAGCACTGGTGGTCGTACACTTGGACAAAGTGGGGAGGGGTACTTATGCCTGATGGGGCTCTACTGTGGTGTAGTTGTCCTGTTGGCTAGGGTTAGATGTACAAGCTAGACTAATCCCGATTGGCTATTTTAGACAGCAGGGGTCCAAGCTGCAGTGGCAGGGTGGGTGTTTTGGTGGGAAGGATGGTTACAGGCAGGTCAGAGCGGGTAGCCAGGGATGACCTAGGTCAAAGAAGGTGACCAAAGCAGGTGACTGGAGCAGGTGACTGAGAGGAGTCAGGATGGAGCCAAGGGCTGGGGGAACAGATGTGAACTACTGATTAGAACTGGTGAAGAAGGTTGTTTACTGGAATTAAAAGAAAGCTAAACTTTAAAATAGAGAATTAAAGAATAAGAGAGCTGAACATACTGACATACTGATTCTTTGAAGAGAAACTTGGGGTTCACTATAACAACCCCCTTTCTACTTGGATAAGAGCAACAGTGCATGTCTTTAGGTCTGTAGCCTTCACATACTTCTGCAATTCCTGTTTTTCTTGTCTCCTTGGGTGTCCGCTTAACCTTTCAACCTTCTACCTCAGCTGCAAGGTTATAAAGTCAAATAACCACGAAGCCCAGGATTGCAAAACTTGATTAACTGTCTTTGTCCAAAACCTGTTTCCTGCCTTGTTTTTCCCGCCTCAAATTGTACAAAAGCAATACGTTCTCTTTGTTCAGGGCTGGTGGTCATTAAGGGCACTGAGGCCACTGTCAGTCAAAGTTCCAACGAAGAGATTCTCTTGTGTCTCTTGGTCTCTCTGGTCTTCTCAGCTCTAATTTCTACAACATGAGAGTGACTTAATTTTCCAAACAATAGGCCCTAATAAAAACAGCATGAAGCCAAATAAATTTGTTTTTCAAATTGTATAATCTGTAACATTTTAATATTGATTATAAGATGTAACTTTCATAAGCCTTTTATAACATTTAATTAAAAGTCAGCCAATAGTTCAAGAAAAACCTCTTAATCTGACACAGGGGCCAGTACCCTGGCCTTGCATCAATGTGCCTTTGACATTAATGATTAATTTATAGTTAAACTGAAGTTATTTTATCTATTAAAATTTACCTTTAAAATCTTACATGCCCACCTCTTTTGCATTAGTCCCTGGGCCTTGAGGACTTGAAGGGCTTTAATTTCTGGCCTTGTGTCTCAGGAATGCAGTTAATTTTGATTGACATATTCTATTGGGCCGGAAGATGAGGCTTTAATTGCTATCAGTGTTTAAGATTTAACAGGGCTGTGTGTCCTTTTTAGATCCACAGTCAAAGCCCTGTAATTTAATGTCACAAGTATTTCAAAAGCACATACAGAAGTTATGGTGGAAGATGAAAGGCATGTCTTACATGGTGGTGGGCAAGAGATAGTTAGAGAACTAAGCAAAAGGGGTTTACCCTTATAAAACCATTACTATGATGAGAACAGTATGGGGAAACCACCTCATGATTCAATTATCTGCCATTGGGTCCCTCTCATAATATGTGGGAATTGAAACTGTAATTCAAGCTAACATTTGGGTGGGAACACAGCCAAATCATATCATACACCATGGACACTATGCAGAAACAGACACACACACACACACACACACACACACACACACAGAGACACACACACACACACACACAGACACACACACACACACACACAGTCACACACACACACACACACGAATAAGATCATGTTCTTTGCAGGAACATGGATGAGGTTGGAGGCCATTATCCTATGCAAACTAGCACAGAACAGAAAACCAAATACCACATGTTCTCACTTATAAGTGGGAGCTAAGCCTCAAGTACATTTGGACACACACACAAAAAAGGGAACAGGAGACACCAGGGCCTATTTGAAGGTGGAAGCTGGGAAACAGTTCAGGATTGAAAGCTGCCTATCAAGTGCTAAGCTGCCTATCAGGTGCTATGCTTATGACCTCAGTGATGAAATAATCTGTACACCAAACTCCTGTGACACACAATTTACTAATATAGCAAAGATACACACATATCCTTGGACCTTAAATTTTTTTTTTTTAAATGTAGGTACTTTTAACAATTATGCTAACTCTATTCTTTCTGTTCTCTGTAAATGGGTGACAGTACATTGATTTAAAGCATGGCTTACCAAATATCTTAAGCCAATTTTTGAGAGTTAATATTTTGAAAGACTCCTCTCAAAATGTAACTGTGTATTGACTTTGCATCTAGTAACACAAGAGCTTGGTGGAAATGTACAAGGAGATTAGTGATATTTTCATATCTGTTAATACAACATTTATTATGCAGCCCATGGATCAAAAAGTAAGTTCAACTTTCAAGTTATATTATTAAAGAAACACATTTTGTAAGGATACACCTGCCACAGATAGTGATTCCTCTAGTGAACCTGAAAAAATTAAATGGAAAACCTTCTGGAGAGAATTCCTCATTCTAGATGCCATTAAGAACATTCGTGATTCATGGGAAAGAGGCAAAATTCCAACATTAACATGAGTTTGGAAGAAGTTGGTTTTAACTCCAGTGGATGACTTTGAGGAACTCACAATTTCAAGTAGCTTCAGATATGGTGGAAACAATAAGAGAAATAAAATTAGAAGTGGAGCATGAAGATAGGGCTGAATTGTTGTACTCTTATGACAAAACTTTAGAGAATAAGGTGTTGCTTCTTATGGATTAACACAGGAAGTGGTTGCTTGAGATGGAATCTACTCCTGGCAAAGACTCTGTGAACATTGTAGAAATGACAACAAAGGATTTAAAATATTGTATTAACTTAGTTGAGAAAGCAGCAGCAGGGTTTGAGAGGACTAACTTCAATTTTGAAAGAAATTTTACTGTGGAAAATACTACCCCAGCCTGCTGCACAGAAATACTTCATTAAAGGGAGAGACAATTGATGCAGTACATTCATTGCTGTCTTATTTTAAGAAATTGCCACAGCCACCCCATCCTTCAGCAAGCACCACTCTCATTGATCTCTCATTGATCACCATGCATCAACATGGAGCGAAGGCCTTCAATCAACAAAAAGATTACAATCACCTGAAAGCACAGATAGCCATTAGCGTTTTTTAGCATGATGTACTTTTAAATTAAGGTATACGTATTTTCAAACATAATGCTAATATACATTTATTAAACTACATTACAGTCCTTTTTTTTTTTTTAAGAGTTAGGGTCCTTCCATGTTGCCTAGACTGGATTGTTCCCAGGCTAAAGTGATCCTCTTGCACCAGCTTTCAAAGAAGCTGGGAAAACAGGTATCTATGACCATACTCTGCTAAAGCATGAGTTTCATATGCACTGGGAAACCAAAAAATATTGATGTGGCTCACTCTACTGCAATGATTTAGAACTGAGACCACTATATCTTGAGGTGTGTCTGTATATTATATCATTTTTTGAGTTATAACATACAAATAAATCTTACATACATTAAAATTATAGTATGTTCTAATGGAGGAAATTATTATTCAAAATTTGGAATTTACTTGGCTTTTTACTAGATATTATTCATTATTCTTAGTCTTTCTGTTGAACTATTACATAGGAATTAAAGGCATATACACATACATATGTATTTTTAATATATATAAAATATATATAAATACATCGAGAAATTATAAAACATAATGATTGGAATATATATATATACGTATATATATATATATACGTATATATATATATATATATA
>NW_016107332.1:9114562-9131245 GCF_001604975.1 Cebus imitator
ATATATATATATATATATATATATATAATCTCTGTTTGTGTATATATACATGAAGAGAGGGAGATTTCATTCATTCTGTTTTATAATTTCTTGGTGTCTTCATTTAATATTGATTTAACAGGTTTGTGAACATGATAGGCCCCCTATGAAACAATGAGACATTGTGTAGTCATTACCTCCTTGAAGGTACATGAGATTGAATATGTCAACTTTATGAGGTAGATAAAATTAAATGGAATGAAATATACAGTGCTTTGTTAAACTGTGTAAAGCATCTGGAATACGAATATATGAGTTTCTACGGATTACAGTGAAGTTTCCCTAGTCAATCGAGTGTTATGTTCTTATTTCTAAGCATTCATAGAAAATACCATAATATGGACAATGTCTCAAGGAAAACTTAAACAATTATTGTATTTTTTTCTGATTTACAAACTAATATATTTCCAAAAGAATTCAGTAAAATGCAAATTAAAAAAAAAAACAACTCTTAAGAAATAGGAAAAATTAAATCCAAACATGTTCTATAAAAATGTTATTGCATAATAATTATAGACAATATCAGATATTATGGGTTAGCAGTGACTTCTACTCCTTTATTACACATCCTCCATTCATATCTTAATAAGAACATCCACCTTCCCATTGTTTATTTTTAGCTCGATAGTACCAGAAACAAATTTCATTTTCCAGGATCTTGCATGTAGATGTGGCCATACAACAATACAAAAATTGTGCATTCTGCATGTAAAAATCATTCTCAAGGGAGGTTAAATAACATATTTTTCTCTTTTTTCACACTCCTACTGGTTACAATGAGTGTACCGAAGGTGGAGGTCTCTCAAAAGATTCAGACCATTAGATAAGATGCTTAAGAAGGAAGGGTAGTAGAATGGAAGGAGGTTGAGTTCCTTATAACTTTGTGAAGATGCTCTACAAATTCTAAATTTACCATATCTGTGTTTGTTTTATATGAGTTACAATTAAATATTATGTGTAAGTCATTATTATTTTGTTGCTTCCAGGAAACCTAATCCTAAGAAATCATCTTGAGTAAATGTAAATTTTTAGAGAAAAATGTGATCATCCAAAGTGTAGACTATCACACCTAATGAAAAATTTCATATACATATGGCATACAGTAGTCTTCCCTTATCCTTTATTGATTCATGGTCCAATATCCTCTGGTGGATGTATGGAATCTCAGACAATACCAAACCCTATATACATTGTTTTTTTCCCTATAAATATATACCTATAATAAAGTTTAATATATAAATTAAGCAAGGCAAGAGAGTAACAAAAATATTTAATAAAATAGAAAAAGTATAACAATATAATGTAATAAAAGTTATGTGAATATGATCTCACTCTCTCAAAATATTTTTCTATACTAAACTCACTTATTTCTGGAATGTAGTTGACCTCTAATAACTGAAACCAGAGAAAGCAAAATTGGGGATAAAAGGGGACAACTGTATACTACTGCAGCTTTGGAATTATATGAGGTTTTCCATTTCATTAATTTTTTAGTGGAAGAAATATTGAAGGAGATTTTTTATAAACAAAATGATTTATGAAGTACATTTTGCAACATAAAGGCAATGATATGACTGTATAGTTATATCTCACTTATTAAATGTTTTCCTAGATAAGTTAATAAACTAATGTAGTTTTCAAAATATAGAGAGTCATTTTTGATTAGCAAAAGCATTTTATTAAATTTCCATTTTAATTATTGGTACTTAGATTTAGAATAAAATTTCGTCTTCTCCAAATTTATGTTACTTGATAATTTTTTATTCAACATACCTTTTCTGAACACTCAACCAACTAGACATTAAAGAAACATACTTCAAACAATAAAAGCCATATATGACAAACCCACAGCCAACATCATACTGAACTGGGAAAATTTGAAAGAACATCCCTTAAGAACTGGAATAAGATAGCAATGACCACTCTTATCACTTTTATTTAACATAGTGCTAGAAGTCTTAGCCAGAGCAATGTAGCAAAAGAAAGAAATAAAAGATATCTAAAATGGAAATAAATAAGTCAAATTATTTCTGTTTTGTGATAATATAATCTTACACCTAGACAATCATAAAGATTTCATTTAAAATTTCCTAGAATTGATAATAAATTCATAAAGTTTCAGTATACAAAATCAACAGACAAAAATCAGAGTATTTCTATACACCAATAATGATCCAGCTGAAAATGAAATCAAGAAAGCAATCCCATTTACAATAGTTACAAAACATTTTTTTGGAAATTCATTGAAGCAAACAGCAAAAATATTCTACTAGGAAAACTACAAAACACTAATGAAAAAACTTGTAGATGACACAAACAAATAGAAAAATATCCCATGGATTGGAGGAATATTATTTTAATAATCTTATTACTCAAAACAATCAACATATTCAACACAATTTCTATCAAAATTCCTATGTCATTTTTCAAAAAATTGGAAAAGAAATCCCAACATTCATGTGGAAGTAAAAAAGATCCTAGTAGCCAAAGCAATCCTAAGCAAAAATACCAAAGCTAAAGGCATCACATTTCCAGCTTTCAAATTATACTACAGAGCTATACTAACTAAAACAGCATGACACTGCTATAATTTCTGACAAAGTTGACAATAAATGATGCTAGATAAATTGGACAATCATATGGAGAAGAATAAAACTGGATGCTATCTCTCACTTTATAAAAAAGTCTACTCAAGATGGCCTACAAACTTAAATGTAAAACCTGAAACTTTAAAAAAATTCTAGAAAAAGGCCTAGGGAAAAAAATCTTCTGAATGCTAACCTAGGCAAAAAATTCATGACTTAGGCTTAAAAAGCAAATGCAACAAAAACAAATAGACAAATGAGACTTAATTCAACTTAAAATTTACTTCACAGCAAAATAAATAATAAATAGAGTGAACAGAAAACCTGAAGAATGGGAGAAAATATTTGGAAACTGTGCACCTGACAAAGGATTAATATCTGGTATCTATAAGACAACCAAACAACAACAACAAACCAAATAAAATCATTAAAACTTGGCCAAAGGATATACATCAGCATTTTTTTTTTCAAAACACATACAAATGACCAGCAAGCATATGAAAAAAATTCTCAACATCATTAATCATAAGATAAATGCAAATTAAAACCACAATGAGATACCATCTTACACAAGAGTGAAGCCTAAATATCTGAAACAGGTCTCAGTTAATTTAGAAAGTTAACCTTGCCAAGGTTGAGGATGCATACCCGTGACACAGCCTTAGGAGGTCCTGAAGACTTGTGCCCAAGGTGGTCAGAACACAGTTTGGTTTTATACATTTTTAGGGAGACATGAGACAGCAATTGAAATATGTAAGTTGAACATTGGTTTGGTCTGGAAAGTCGGGGCACCTTAAAGCAGGGAGAAAGCTTCTAGGTCTTAGGCAAATAAGAAAAAAATAGTTACATTCTTTTGAGTTTCTGATTAGCTTCTTCAAAGGAGGCAATCAGATATGCATTTTTCTCAGTGAGTGAGCAGAGGAAACTGAATAGAATGGGAGGCAGGTTTGCCCTGAGCAGTTCCCAGCTTGACTTTCCCTTTAGCTTAGTGATTTTTGAGGCTCCAGGATATTCTCCTTTCACACAAATCAGGATGGTTGTTAAAAAGATCCAAAGAGGTTTACTCTTACTTCAAAACCTATGCTGGTAGACTAGTTTTCCCAAAGAATTTGATATTGTTTCTTTTTATAAAAACAATTACAGATTCTTTTCTAGCCTCAGATAAAATAGTGCACTTTCTGCACAGAAATGAAAAAGAAGTGCTAAGACTTAAAAATAATTATCTCCTTTTATTTAACCTCCTCCACCTGTTTAAGAACAACAGGGCCTCCTCTGTTTTTCATGGGGCAAATGGCTCCCTGCATTCAGCATAGTAACTTGCATTCTGCAACCAGAAAAGTCTAGTTTCTAGTTGCAGTCTAGACTTTTCTCATCAGACTGGGCTGCAACGTCCTTCCTTTTTTTTCTTTTACGTTGGAATTCACCCCTTTCCAAGCTATTTACTACAAATTTATTAAATTTCACCCACTATCAAACATACTCTTCTTTAATATTTGATATTTAATTCCATTTATTGTTAAATTACTCTTCTAATTTTACTGGTATCTCAGATGAGGAAAGACAAATCTTTTTTTTCCTGTCTTCCATCTTTAACTTCTTATGAACTACTGCTAAAAAATTATTTTGCTATAATTTTTATTAGATTCAAGGATTCTCTATCTCCACTAATAAATAGTACATCTCAGCAAGCCCCAAATTCCTTGTAAGGGAAAGGATTCAACTTCTGAATCCATGAATGAGAAGAGCATTGGGGAAAAGTGATGTACTTGCAATGCTATTGATTGGCTTTGAGCCACAAATTCCTCATAAGTTATTCTTTAGTTGTCCTTAACTTTACATGGTTTTACTAAATTAGAAATACATAATACTTTATTTTATGAAATACATATGCCTTTAAAGCCTTGGCTGAAATTTTTTAACCTTTAAAAAATGGAATTAATAATTAATACATTTACTGTATATAATACAATATTATCTTTATTTACCTAGGTTTTATAGTAAAAATTATGTCAAATTTCAAAAAACTAAAGCTCTCAAAACAATCTTGCATTTTTAATACAAAAATGTATTCAACTTTTAGTAAAATTTATTTATATAAATGACAATATTTTTAGTGCAGTAAAACTGAAATGTACAAATTTTACATTTAAATTTTATTTTATTGTTTGAATTTTGTATATTATTCTGAATGAGATATTTAATTGAAGGTATTAACAAGAATGCCTTATATACATTAAATATGTTTACGGATATAAACTATAGCATTTTAAACATTCAAAGAACTAAAACCAACTACAGTGTAAGAGTAAATTATACAGTAAGCTAATTTTTTGAAGGAAACTTTGAAAATATGCCTTGTGCTATATGATACCATTAAAATAAGTTACAAAAATATTTTGAAATATCATTTTTGTATTACTGAAAATAGTAAGGAGGAACAATGTTCTCAGTACCTCATTTGCATGGATGCCTGTTTTATGGCTCATTAATAATGTGTTAGTTTAACAATGTAATGTTCATTGAGAGAGCTGACTTTGTTCTTGTGTGTACAAATTATTTAAATTTGAATTTAAACTAATAACTAAAAAATATCTGTTGCTTAAATGAAATACAGAGAACTAACTTTTCTTTTCTGGATACTACCATGAAAGCATAAAAATCTCCAATTTTAACCAAGGTAATTATTTTTTAATTATTTACTTAAAGGTGTACATTGTCAGTGGCTCCCAAATATAGAATATAAATGGTTTATAATTAACCTTTTTGTAAAATTAAGCAGAACACTATAAATACTTTGTAGCACTAATGCAAATACTGTATCACCACATTCTCTTTATAGCTGATAAGTGTTGAACTCTATCTAAGAAGATTGTATTAAAAAGACATGAAGAACAACTTGTTCACAGGTCAGCTTTACCTAAGAAGAAATCTTGTAACATGCAACACAATGACAGTACTCTAGCTATATAGACGTTATTATTTACAGTAGAGAAAGCATACATGTGTTTCTTTATGCTACAAAAATATGTGGAATTATTCTAAAGAAATTCCCTTAAAATAATTCTCAAGTTAGAACACTTCTTATTTTAACTTGAGAAACATTTGCTTCTTCAAACAAAGCATCTTCTTGGACTTCATATCTCTATAATCTCTCCTTTAATAAGAGTAATTATTACCGGCTTTAAGGAATATTTCAGTCTTACAATTCCCAAATTAGAAAAAAAAAATAGGCTGTTTGTCTTCAGCTTGGATTTTTCCCATGAATATCAGATTATAAATCTACCTCTATATTTAACACCTTCACTTGGATGCCCAACAAGCAACCCAAGTTTCAAAATGTTCAAAAGTGAACTCCAAGTCTTTTCTCATCAAACTTGGTCTACTGAGATTCTCTCTCATATCAGTCATTGCCAAGCTCCTTCTTTGTATAGAATACGGGGAACTCTTCTTGACCTTTATCTTTCTCTTAGACTATTTGACCCATCAGAAAATTATTTGGCTTTTGCCACTTCCCATCATCACCATTGCTATAATTCTGGTTCAAACTAATGTCATCTTTAGACTTTATTTTTATCTTTGTTTTTGCTCTTTCCTCTGTAGTTCATTCAATACAGCTAAACAGAGTTCTTCTGTGGTGTTATAAATCATGTCTACTGCTCAAAACCATTTAAGTTACAAATTGCATCATATTACTTGTCTCTGATATGAAATGTCTTACTTCTCTGACTATTTCTTTTGTTGCTTTGCTCTAAGTACCTTCTTGCTCTGTTCCTCATTTATGCGAAAAATAACTGCATCAAGCAAATTTTGCATTCTCTCTCATCTTAGTCCAGGCTGCCATAACCAAATACCAAAGACTGGGTGGCTTAAACAACATTTATGTCTGTTGGTGAGACTAGGAAGTCAAAGATTAAGCCTTGCGCAGATCCAGTTTCTAATTAGGGATCTCTTTGTGGTTTGCAAAAGATGGTCTTCTGCTTGTATCCTCACCTGACAAAGAGAACAAGCTCCAGTTTCTTTCTCTTTTCATGACGGAATTAATCCCATCATGAGGGCTCATCACTTCATGTAAACCCAATAACCTCATCACTTCATGTAAACTCAATAGCCTCATCACTTCATGTAAACCAATAACCTTCCAAACATCCTACTTCCAAATACCATACTATGGTAGGTTAGGAGTTCAACATGTGAATTTTGGGGAACACACATACACTGTCCAATACATTCCAAGCCCCAGTCCTCAAAACTCATTCCTTGTTCATATGAAAAAAGACATTAATTCCATCTCAACAACCCACAAAGTGTTAACTCATTCCCGCAACAAGTCTAAAGTCTAAAATCCAAAGTCACCTCTAAATATCATTTCAAATAGATTTGAGTGAGACTCAAGGTACAATTATCCTGAGACAGAATTTCTTTCCACCTGTGATCCTGTGAAACCAAACAATATACTTCCAAACCAGCAATATATTTCCAAAATAAAGTGGTGGGACAAGTACAGCATAGACATTCTTATTTCAAAAGGGGAAATAGTAAAGAAGAAAGGATTTATGGATCCCAAGTAATTTCAAAATCCGTATTTTCTAACCTCTGCTCTGCTTTGTTTATAGTTTTATCTCATTAGATTGCAAGGTTCAAGGGAATAGATTTTCCCTTCATACCTATTTTCTGAAGAAACTTTGTAACAGAAGATGATGAATATTGAATATATCATTGACAAAATGAAGAAATGTATAATAAAAATTAAATATTTTAACTTAAAATAATTTAATAAAGATAATTTCAGGATTTGAGAAAATTATTATATCTTCAATATGACTATAGCAATAAGAAGGAAATTACACTCAAACAACAAATGATTTGATTATACAATGTTTCAAGACTACATAGAAGAAAGTATTCAAAGAAAAAAGGTTTAAAGTGTCAGTTTATTAAAAAGTGTTAGTTTATTACAGTGTCAGAAAGATAGATTATCTTGATTTGGGGTTTAAGATTGGTAATCTTAGTTGATTAAAATTTATCTGACTCATAGTGATCACCAATAATTAACTCTTGAGCTAGGCATGGGACATTGACTCATGTCCCGTCTTAATTGAATTTGAATACAAGATAACGTGGGTAATCCTTAACCCCTAAAGAAAGAATAAACTAAAAATCCAAAAAGAAATTCATTTAGACTAAAAGGACAACTGAATAGAATAGTTCTACAGGTTTGCTGGTGGTACCCATGCATAGCTTCCTTCTGTAACTTAGTGATGTGATCAATTTGGAGACTATGTTATATATACATGTTATTCAAAGAAGGGGGCAGAGCCAAAGATTTAGGCCCTAAATATATTCTACTGTTGCATAAAGGAGGGGAGTCTTAAAAATCATTCTATTACCACTGTGAAGAAAGAATTGGTAAAGAAATCCCCAGATGTCCTCAATCTTGTTAGGAGTGGTAAAGCATAAAACCGCATGTTAACAGTAAACTCACCTTTTGTCCAACAAGGGTCAAGAGTTAACCGTTGCCCTAGAGCTTAAGACAATGTTTTCTTAAGCTTTCTATCTCCTTCTTCCGGGGATAAAGAGGAAGTATGAGCCTTAGAGTAAAACCCTTATCTTCAGATGTCTCAACCCATCAAAAATTTACAACGCAAAGCCCACAAACCAGGTTTACTTAGGCTTATTTCTCCCTTGACATGTGTCAAGGTGAACTCACACTCAGAGTATAAAACATCCCTCCTCTAGGGTTTATTTATGTCAACAAAAGCCAGAGGCGTTCTCATTATGGAGCTAAATTTCAGCTTCTCCACATTCCCTGGCTCCACTGAGACCTTGACTTTTACACCCACTACCTATCTTGAATCTTTTACAACTATTTTCATTCTACCTTTTCTGTTTTTACTTCCTTCGAGAAAGCCCCAAATTCTCAGGTCATCCCTTATTACTGTATTCAACATCTCATGAAACTCTGCACAGCCACAAAATATCATCTCCTATCTTTTCCATTCTACTGTTGATGGATACTGGGCCATTTCCAGTTACTGGTTATTATTGATGATGTCAGAAACATTGCTGTACATTTATCTTTGTGTGCATGTGCAAACATTTCTGTGACATATACATAAGTTTTCCACATAAAACAGATACCCAGTTAAATTTCTAAATTTTAGATAAACTTATACTAAAGATAACTTGTGAGTATAAGCATAGGTAAGTATCCACTCCTTCTAACCCTCACTCTGCCTTCTTGAACTCACAGTCCATCAACAAGAAAATTGCTTGCCTCCTCAATTTCACTGGATTGTCTCTTCACATTCTCATTCTAACCAAAATCTGTGTTTGAAGACACTGGATTACCAGCAGACCTCTCATGTGGTTACTATTTCTTTTTCTCCCAGAGTCCTCACGCCTCTGGGGCTGGAGGTTGGTAGAAACCTTTCTTGTTCTTTACTGCTAATTTTCAACCATTCTCCCTCTTTCATTCTTCAAATCTTTCAGTTTTTAAACATGCCATCAAATTATGTGATCCAGAACCGCTCAATATTACTTCATCAACCCTTTTGTATATTCCCTGAGTTTCTCTGTGAATTTAACCCTTGGTTACTTATTATTTTGTCCAATAGTAATCCTATTTTAATGTTTAAAGATTTTCATTAATAATATATTGATAATCCCTTCAACATCTTGGTTCCTCATGTCCTTGAAATGCTCTCTTCCCAGAATCTCAGCAAACCATTCCTATGTGTGTTCTCTAGATCTGGTTATTAACAATAATTGAAGTGCTCTTGGTTTTCATCTTGTCTCATGGATCATTACACTTTACGTTCTTTTTCTGGTTCCTCCTAGTCTCTCCTCTTCTTTCACGCATGAGTATTATGATGCTCACTCCTGCAGTCTTCCTGTCATTTATAGCAACACGTTTCTTTCAATTACTAAGGCAAAAACTAATCTTTCATTTTTTTTTTTCTTTCACAACTTACATCTATTTCAGTAAGAAGTTTTCCTATCTCTACCATCAAAGTAGGTTCAGAATCTGACCACTTCTCACCGTCTCAGCTGCTATGGTCCTGGTTCAAGCAGTTGTACTCTCTCACTTGCATTGTAAGAATAGTCTATCAACAAGTTTTCCTAACTCTACTTTTGCCCTTTCAAAGCCTAAACTCTAAACTCCAACTGCAGAAATACTTTTAAAACATATTTTAGGCAAGACCGTTTTTCTGCTTAAAATTCTTAAATGGCTGTCATTTAATTCAGCCTAAAATCACAGTTCTTACAATGTCTTCCAATTCCTTGGACTCTCTAGCCTCTTATAACCTCCCTGACTTCATTTATACTCCCCCTTTACTCACTTTCATCTTGGCACGCTGACCTCTCTGCCAATCCATGAACCATCAGGCTTATGTCCACCTTAAGTTTTCGCAATGGATTTTCCCTTTGCCTGGTGTGCTCTTTCCCTAGTTACACGAAGACCTATTTCTTTATATTCTTTAAGTCTGTTCTCAATGGTCATACTCTCAGTGACTGATCACTTATCTAAATTGCACACATCTCCTCTCTTTTATGCCTGCTTATCCTCTACACCCTGCTCTATTTATTTTAAAATTATATGTATCACCATTTAATATAGCCTGTTTGTGGTTTATTCACAAGGTTAGGAGAGATAAGTTTGGGTATGTGGCACCTAGTCTGTACTAAACACATACTTCTTACATTAATTGAGTAAACCAATTATTTTTTTTAAAGTGAAACAGTTTTGCAAGTACTTGCTTTTCCTTATGCAATATGAATCTTCTCTGTAGCTATTCACTATCACACTTACTATGGTAAATAAACTTTATAATTCGCTCACCTTCACTGACATGTAGAGACAGCTAGGTTAAGGGTATTATTCATAAACCAAGGTTCTGAAACATTAAGTGTACAAATAATGCCTGGTGTGTGTGTGTGTGTGTGTGTGTAGAGAGAGAGAGACAGAGATTCTTAACAACATTTCTCTTTTTCTTCCTTATGCTATCTTCACCTAGCTAATTTCTACTTCAAATTTAAGGTTTGGTTATAAGAAAATATATCCTTTAATAATAAAGTAATTTTATTATAAACTACTATAAGTTATCTCACTTAAATAACACTTTATACAATTGTAATTAGATAATTCACTCCATATTTATCTTTTCCCAATAAATATGAGTTCCATTAAAATGGTAACTGGTCACATTATGTGTCTCTGGTATCTATTTATAATTTGTATAGCAATCCCAAATAAGTGTTGAAATATTTCGAAAGTAATGGTAATTATATGTTCAATTATATACAGGGAGATCAATGGCCTTATAAAGGAAACGGTATTTTCTGACAATCAATTAGTATTTTTGCTAAAGACTATTATAAAACATTCTCATTACGAATGATTATCAACAATAATAATAGGTATCATTAAAACACTTGAATTTGCATTTGACAAAATTTAAAATATATTTTATGTATTTACGTATATTTGTTTAATATGAACATTACATTTCTTAAATGTTCAACAAATAGCATATCACAAATTCTTAAATGATTGGTTTTATGTAACAGGAACATTAAAATTATCTATTCTAATTTTACTTACAAAGTATTAATGATGAGGTTGGTTTAAATACAGAAGCTGAGTGGCTTAGAGAATCCCTATAACTTCAAAGTTCACTTCAGTCACATTTACTCATTTAATTTCAAAAACTAATAATGCTTTTGTCTTACATTTTTGTTTGCTATAATGTCATTTTAAAGTTCATAGTTTTTGATATATGGTATATTCTTTGAAGCATAAATTATCTAATGAATAACACTGCCATCAAAAATAAGTTATCTTATTAGCTTATATACTAGAAATAAAATGCCCTGGAATTCCCAAAGCATTTGCAGCATAGCAAAATTTTTAAAAAAGAATTCGACTTTATGAACTGGTTTAGCTCCTGAAAAAAAGATACTAAAAATATATGACTTCATAGCCTTAAGAAGGAATGAAACTATATATCAAAACCACACTGTTACTGCAATTGATATATTTAATAATAGACTATAGGAATACTTATTTTTATCAATCAACAATATTAAACTAAAATGACTTTTCATCAATCTCAGCAAGAGCAGTCATGCTGTTCTAGTTTGAAACCCGCCATAAAATATGTCTTTGGCTATCAAATCTCTATGGCAAACAGAGCTGAAAATGCTAGCTTAAATTAGTTTGTGAGAGAGCAAATAGCTCTATTTGGTCTTGACTGAGTTTTAAAAGATTTACTTAGGTTAGAAAATTGGATAAAAGCTTACTGTATCTAAATGCTACATTTAAGAACACTCTTAAAATTTATGGTGAAATAAACAGTTCTATAAATTTCAACCAAAGTTTCATCAGAAGTGAGTTTCAAGTGAAAATTTGTAAACGTTAATTGCACATTAGCTATAATATCAAAGTAAATGAAAAGAGAATCTTAAAAATATAGCATAAGAATATATTCTCTGTAAATAAGTAAAAATGCAAAATTTTACCCAGATTTATTTTTATGAAATATTATTTTAATAACATTTTAAGTTATTTTCTTATATTACTATGACATAATATTTTATTATTATTTTCATAAAGAAGTACTACAAACATAAAATATCATAACATAAGTAATACATTTTGTAATCTGACATAACAAACCAATTTAATGATTTTGGAATATCCTCTTTAAAATATTTGATTTTCTTGTGCGCATTGACCAAAGTGCATGATATATAAGAAAAATATAAAACAGAGTGCCTGTTGTTCAGAACCCCGACTTGCATAAAATATATTGTTTTTGTGTTGTAAATTGCAGTTTTTATATTTACTATCACTTTCATTTGATTTTTAAGCTGCCATGTTAGTTTATATTGTGAGTAAAATATAATTAATATTGAGCTACTTTTTAATTTGGATTCAAAAATAGAATAAAGTTCTAACAATGCTAAGAAGTACAAAGCTAGACAAAGAAATTATCTACTGTTTGAAGAAGAAGATGTTATACAATAACTTTCGATACTGCATATTCATATAAAAGTATGAGGAAATTATGTGATCCAATTTCTGAAAAGAAGACAAATGTAAGCCATAAAAAATCTCCAATAATAGTCTGAGGTCATACCAGCAAGATACATAGCGGCAAAAATGGACCAGGGATCACATTGCTAACTTTCGCGATTTACACGTACAATTTAGTTTTAATATTATGCAAGAAATATATACTAATTACAAATGACATGCATTATTAAACCACTAAGAAGAAATTATTCTGTCATCCACTTAGTCATCCTGACCTCCTGGCTATTCCTCAAATATACTAAACAAGTGCCAACACAGGCTACGGTTCTCGTTGTTTTTTATACTCTTAACACTTTCTGCCAAGAAGGAGTTCCTTGATTCACTCCCACGCAACATGACCCTGTGCCTATCCCAATACATTGCTTTTTTCTTTCTTTTATAGAGCCTTTCGTTATTTGTTATATCATATATTCATTTTATTTATTTTCTATATGTTACCCCTAACTACCATGTAATCTCCCTAAGAACGAATAGTTTCTCCACTTAGTTTACTACTGAATCCTTCATGTCTTTATGAATTCTGGACAAGTAGTAGATACTCTGCAAATATTTGTAGAATGATTAAATATCTCTAATCTGTCCCTCTCACCAAAAGATGGACTTTAAATAGACATGTCGCAACTCATGGCTTGGGCAACATATATTGCAACCATAAAATAACCTTGGAAACAGCAAGAGAAGGAAATTGCAAGAATAGGAAACCGTTTCTAGAACTAGAGATAGCATGCATGCAATGCATGAAGGAAGCAACTTGACAAGAGACGTGACCTAGTTTGGAGATGTCAGGCCTTAGCAACTCCAGGAGGGAGCCTAGAAAATAAGATCCTGACCTAACTCCCCACCCTGCCACAAAACTCTTGCTGGGGCTCACAATGGCAGAAGTAATATGAAGCCAAAGATCAAGGGAGCCCACTGAGACAGGTCATTTAGGTCAGCCTTCCATATAGATCAGGGCAAACACAGATATGAAAATAGACCTGAAGGACAAACACAAAAAAATTAGCACAATAATATTTCAAGAGAAATGTAAATATGAATGCAATAAAAATAACTTATCAGATGTAAAATGGGTGTGATAAAAATAACTTCCTTATATAATGTATATAAATATTCAATAAGTTAATTCTATTACAGTGCTTAGTGAGTGCCTGCCATGTAGATAATGCCCAATAAACACAAGACATTATTATTTTAATTTTATTACTGAGTTATTGGGTTTCCATCAATTTCTATTATTTTCAGTAATTATAAAACATTTTTTGCATAAATATTTGAAAGAGTTTCTATTTTTCAGAATTAATCATTTGCATAGTGATCTTATAGGAACAAACTCTTAAAAAGATATATTTTATGTTACATATGTTTATATCACTATATTGAAACTCGGCAAACATATTTATTCACAGAGCAATAATTGAGGAGACATCGTCACTCACTTATTTAAAAAGCATTCATATAATTTTCATTTTTGTTAGTTTGCCAGATAAAAATCCTGTTGGATTATTTTTAACATAAATTATATTACTCCATTTTATATGTTTGCTAGACACATTTATAATATATATGTGATGGGGAAGATGTTACTGAAAACCAAGACTTACAGGTCACTTCTGTTTATTTAAGGTTAGAAATCTGATTTTTGTGAATGGTAAAAGAGCTTTTAAATTTTATTTTTCTGAGGGACTTTAAGGTGGAAGGGAGAAAAGACTGAAAATTCAAAGTTTTTCAAATGTTTAAAATTTCAAATGTTTATTCAGCTCTGAAAAACTGGAGACTTTAGCCCATTTGAATAAATGACAGTTTGCTTTAGTTGGTAAAATATAGAGGAGATTCAGAAAGTTTTAAGATCTAAGTTTTACTTGGCAGATTTTAAATTTAAAGGGAAGTTGAACCAGGAAGATCTACCAAAAGAGGTAGAAGGAAGATGTCCATTGTCTAATATGTGAGTTTCAAATATATTCGTTGTGTCTGTGCTTTGCATATTCATTTTCTTAACAGTCTTTTTGATGACAAGAATATTTTAGATTTAATGAAGTCCAACTTAGCACACTTTTCTTTATGGTTAGTACTTTTCTGTGACCTCTGTAAGAAATATCAATGAAATACTCTGCTACATGTTCTCGTAGTCTTTATAATTTTAAGATTTTTGTTGTTTTGATCTATTATGAATAATTTTTGTATATAGTATGAAACAGGTATTGATGTATTTTTTTTGTACATAGTCATTTTTTCCAGTACTACTTGTAAAAATTTATCTTTCTCATTGATGGCACCGGCCACTCTTTATAAAAATCATTTAATAGAAAAGCTTGATCCTTCACAAATTTCACTCTTATGAAAACTATAGCTTTTAGAAAATTTTAATGTCAAGAGACTCAATGTTTTAAACCTTTTATTCTTCCCCCTCTTCCCACTCCCCCCAACAAAAAGATTTTGGTTAGTCTAGGTGTTCTGTATTTTAATGCATACATATTTTAGAATCAGTTGCCAATTTTGTTTGAAATTTTGTTGGGCTTGCATTGAATGTATAGATCAATGTGGGGAGAATTTTTACTTTAACAATACATAGTCTTTCAAATTATAAATTTGCTATATCTCTCCATTTATTTAGGTGTTCTTTAATTGCTCTCAGCAGAGAATTTTATTTTGCAATAAATATTATTTTCATAAATTTAGTACTAAATATATTGTGACTGTGGATGTTATTGCTGATGTCAATCTTTAAAAAAATATGTTCCAGTTGTCTGTTATCATGTATAGATTTTAATATATATATTATGCGATATTACTAAATTCATTTATTAATGGTAACCTTTTGTAGTTTTCTTACAATTTTCTATGCATTTTCTAGTTCTCTGAGACTAAAAACAACTTTCCTTTTTATTTCTATTTATTTATTTTTAGACAGAATCTGTCACTGTTGCCCTGGCTGGAGTGCAATGGCATGATATCGGCTCACTGCAATCTCTCCTTCCTGGATCCGAGTGATTCTCCTGCCTCAGGCTCCCAAGTAGCTAGGATTACAGGGGTCTGCCACCACATCTGGCTAATTTTTTGTATTTTTAGTAGAGACGGGGCTTCACTATGTTGGCCAGGCTGGTCTTGAACTCCTGACCTCGTGATCCGCCCACCTTGGCCTTCCAAAGTGCTGGTATTACAGGCATGAGCCACTGTGCCCTTAAATTTTGCACTTGACATATTCCATTTGCAAGATATAGGTAAAGTAGTGTTTAGAGAAAGAAATATTGACTTAAACACATGTTCATTTAAGTAAAAAGAGTTAGAAAAATGAATTATCAATGGATAGGCAATAGACCATAAGTAAGGCAAACTTAAAAAGGGCTTATACAATTGGTGTCAAAATTTGTCAAAGAGCTGTAGGAACCTTTACTGTGTGGAATGGGTGCTGTAACAGGGAAACTGAACAATGGAGCAAGAAAACGTGTTTGAAGCAGTCCCTTACATACTCAGTGCTTGACAATTGAATTTGACACTGTAGTATATTTGGGTGAGGATGCTCTTCAAAATAGATTATGCTGGGTCAATTGGTTATTATATAGGAGAAAATAAATATGGATTCATATGACATGTTATACATGTATAAATTCCATATTCAGTATATCTCTGTGAAAAAATAAAGTAATAAAATCTTTACAACACAATATAGAAAATAATTTCATGAACACTAACATTATCAGAAATTTCATGAGCAAAGATATAATAAACCATAATACAATAAGAGGATATGATATACCATGTAAAAAATTTAAAAAAGTTGTGTATTCAAAGATACCAAAAAAAAGGCCGGGCGCGGTGGCTCACGCTTGTAATCCCAGCACTTTGGGAGGCCGAAGCGGGTGGATCACGAGGTCAAGAGATCGAGACCATCCTGGTCAACACGGTGAAACCCCGTCTCTACTAAAAATACAAAAATTAGCTGGGCATGGTGGCGCACGCCTGTAG
>NW_016107332.1:9131330-9152314 GCF_001604975.1 Cebus imitator
AAAAAAAAAAAAAAAAAAAAAAAAACAAAAAAAAAAAAAAAAAACAAAGTTATCAAAAAAAGTCAAAAAGTAGGTTATTGACTGAAAATTTATTTCCATCATGTATTTCCCTCCCCAAAGTATGAATATAGAGGATATCAATAACTCTTCAAAATCAATGAAATAAAAGGAAGACAACAAAATTGAAAATTTAGCAAGAGACTTGAACAGATAATTTACCAAAAAGAAATCCAAATAGATAAGAAACCTATGAGAAGCTCATCAATCTTTTAATTATAATTACAATCCACATTAAAACCACATTATGAAGTACTGTACACTACTAGAATGGCTAAAATGGAAAAAATAGAAAACACTTATTGTTAATAAGGAAATAGGATAACCAGAAATGTTATACAATGGGAGACTGTACAAACTTTTAAAAACCATTTGGCAGTACCTACTCAATTTGATACTCTATGGCTAAAACATGTATCCCAATGTATATGCTAAGTAAAGTGCCTATATGTATTCACAAAGCCATCTACAAGAAGGCTATGAGTCAAGTATTGTGACAGCAGGATAGTGCTTCCCTACTCTGGCCCTACAAGATACCCATTCTTTATTCTAAAAAGCTGTAATTATCTTGTGATACAGGACAAGACAGTCTTTGCAGATATCATTAAGGTTAAATGCCTTAAAGTAAAGAGATCATCTTGGATTATCTGGGTGGACTAATTGAATCACATAAATCCTTAGAAGCAGAGAACTTTCTTTAACTGAAGGGGAAAAAAAAAGTGCCATAAGTGAAAGAGCAATTAAAAACATAGCAAGAACTTTATGTGCTCCTGCAGGTTTGAAGCTAGAAGTGACAACCTGACAAAAATGTGGGTAATCTCAAGGAGCTGAGAGAAGCCCCAGGCTGAAAGCCTGCAAGGAATCAGGAACTCAGCCGTTTAAGCAAGGAACTCAATTCTGCCAGCAAACTGAATTTGCTGGAGGCAGCTTCTTCCCCAGGACCACCAGATATTACCCAGGTGGCTGACATCTTGAATTCAGTCTTATGAGACTTGGTACAAATAAATCAAATAAGCCAATCTGAATTTCTGACTTACAGAACTGTGATATAACTAATCTACGCTTTTTAAATTAACTAAATTTGTTAGTTTATTCTGGAAATAAAGAAAAATAACATACCTATTCATTATAGTCCAGACTGGAGAGAAACAACTCTAATTTTCCTCTAAAGTAGAATAAATACAAACATTCCAGTATAAACATATGATGCAATAAAATACAGCAGTGAAAATGAACTGAATGCCACTTTATACTACAGCATAACAAATCTCACACACCAAAAATGTTGAATAAAAGAAACACAGATAGAAGTACATATAATGTGAGTTTATCCAAGTACCTCTAGATGTCAGGATACTGTGACATTTTGGGCAGGCAACCTAACTGAAAAATGCAGAAGGGAATTTCTGAGAGTTGGGTAATATTTCTTTTACATTTGCTAGTTACTAATCTGTGTTCATTTTGAGAACATTTATCAAGCTGCATCCTAATAATTGTTCCCATAAAATATTAGGTGAACATATACTGCTACATAGGTGAACATATACTAGTAAAATTAGTAAGCTATTGGAACAGAGTCCAATAAATACAATAGAAATTCCAGAAACATATTTATACAAATATGATTATGTGATTTTTGGCAAAGAGGAATCTGTTGTGCAATAGGGAAATAAATGGTTTTCAATAAATGGTGCTAATTTAATTGGATATCCATATTAACACTGAATTTTGAACTCCAACTCACACTATCTGAAAAAAATTAATTTCAGATCGATTGTAGATCTAAGAAGGAAAGAAGAAACAAGCTTTTTATTTGAGAAGTTAAATGGGATAGGCAAAGTTTTATTCAACAACATAAATGCACTAACCACAAAAGAAAAAATATTATAATCTGGACTACATTAAAAATGTCAATTTCTGGGAATCAGGAAAGATAAATCTTAAAGAGTG
Source organism: Cebus imitator (assembly GCF_001604975.1). Taxonomy (NCBI): domain Eukaryota; kingdom Metazoa; phylum Chordata; class Mammalia; order Primates; family Cebidae; genus Cebus; species Cebus imitator. Next base: position 9,133,338 of record NW_016107332.1, read on the forward strand.
GAAAGAAAATATTTATAGCGAGAAAATATGTTTGCAATATATAATAGAGAAAAAAGCTATACAATAATACTATTTTTCAATGGGCATATGTTTGAAGACACCCAGAGGATGCCTGAAACTGACCAGTACTGAACCGCACATGTACTATTTTTTCTATACATACATACTTATGATAAAGTTTGACTTATAAATTAGGCACAGTGAGAGATTAATAACAATAACTCATTAAAAAATAAAACAATTGTAATAATATATTATAACAAAAGTAAAATAAGGATTACTTGAATACATGCACTGTGATACTCTGACAGTCAATCTAACCCATCAGGAAGGCTAAGTGATTAATGGAGAGGTAGACAAATTGGTACAGTATGAGATTTCATCATACTACGCAGAATGAGAGTGCAGTTTAAAATTTATTGATTATTTCTGTAATTTGTAGCTAATATTTTGGTCTATGGTTGATTGCAGGTAACTCAAACCATGGAAAATGAAATTGCAGGTAAGGCGAGACTAATTATCAGTCAATCAATCCATCCATTAATATATCATATTTCTACCCTGGCAAAGTAAGTAAGAATAATTCAAGTAAACCAACAGACAAAAATGTGCAAATATTTCATAGGCACAGAAAAGAAGAAGTTAAAATGACTAAAGCATTAGAAAATTTGCTCAATTTTATTAACTATCAGGGAAATGCAAATTAAAGCCACTGGGTCATCAACTAAATGGCTAAAGTTAGAAAAAACAAAACTCCAAATCATACAGGTGTTGAGGCTGAGAAGAAACTTGAACTCATACACACAATAAAAATCTAGAATTCTGTCTGCTTTTTTATTTATAATCAATTTTCACATTCCTTGGCATTTTCATTTGTCAGACTTCAGTGTTCAATCAGTACTCATTTGTGTGAATCTTTTCTTATTTAATAATGAATATACATAACTATATATATATATAGTTGGATATATATATCTACAAGAAGATAAGTAGGGCTGCATTTTAAACTATCACTGATTGTTGTTGAATTGAATTTGTAAAAATATGACAATGGCATAGCACAGAGGATTTTTAGGACAGTAAAACTACTCTGTATGATACTATAATTGTGGAAACATGTCATCACTGAAATCCATATAATGCATAACACAAGGAGTGAACTCTGTTATGAACTGTGGGCTTTGGTTGTTGATGTATCAATGTTGGTTCATCAGTTGTAAAAAATGTACCACTCTGGTGTGACATGTTGGTAATTGATAATATTAAGCATGTGGTGGGGCAGGAGGTATACGGTGTATGTCTGTACTTTTTTCTCAATTTTGCTGTGAGCCTAAAACTGTTTTACAAAGGTCTGTATAAAAAGCACACGCACACACACAACACACACACACATACAACTGTTAATGTATTAAGCCTCCTCAACTGTTACCCTTCTTTAATTTTTTAATATATTTTAACCATTAATATTAGTGTACTTAATTGCTTTCATGTTGAACACATAATTCAGATGATTATATGTGCACTTGAGATAATATGTTTTCAAATTGTCCAAGTTGATGTTTTCAAATATAATTTTTTTAAAAATATTTTAATGTTACTATGTGTCACTTATTTTTTATGTTTTATAATTGGCAAAAATAAGTTGCTAATCTTTTTATTATTAGTCCTTCGTTTCATCTTACTTTATTTTGGGAGTGACTGTTTTTAAGTTAGAAAAATAGTAGTTTCAGGTAAGTGAATTACCTCAGTAAACAATATTTTTAGTATATTTTAGAGTGTTACAGTACTTAAGAGAGTGTTTCTTAAAGTTTAGACAATTTATTATGACTTACTATAAAAGATGAAAAATCATTTCTAGGATAATGATAATTGCATCTCTAAATAACATTTAAACATAATTTTTGGAGAAGATTTTCAGAATTTATGTCTCACATTATCATTTATTCAATGTTTAAAGAATATAAATTTATTTAAAATTAACTTCACATAAACAGAAAATATTTTTTGTAGTTGAAAAAAAAATAGATCCTCTGCTTCTATGATGACAGAGTATTTCACTTCTAAACACCTATTCTAACTTGATATTACTCTCATTAATAAATAAAATGTTGACTGATTTTATAGTATAATATTACAATATCTTATGTTTTATTTATTTTTCTAATCCATCAAATAATTAATGGATTAGATAAATCTTTTCTTTATTGATGGAATGATCCTTTTTTCCTCACTTTTTTACATGATATAATTATACTTTTGCTCTGCTGCAACAAATATCTTACCTTTTTCTCTGTTGTTTGAATTCTCTTTTACTGATATCAGATTGAAAAAGAAGCAAACACTATACAGCCCATTATTTTCACAATGTTGAGAAATAGAAGAGTTGTTTATTTGTACGTCATCGAAGCTAAACTTTTCTGTTTCTCAGCAGATTTCTTTCAACTACATATTTTGTCCTACCAATCCCTAGAGAAAATCTTAACATGAAATAGCTTCAAATTTTAAATTTCTTCATTTTTAAATAGTAATTCCCAGAATACAGAATTATATGCTGAGGAAAATACAAAAATATTTAAACATCTAAAACTTTTTTGTTTTATGTGCAATTATCTCTATTGCATCTTCTAACTTTCCCCAATGCCCTGACTTGACCTAGAATGAGTACCAATGAGATACTGTTTTCTATTAGCTCGCTTGTTACAGGGATACAGATACCTTTTTTAAAAAAAAATTTATTGTGCTTTAGATTCTGGGGTACATGTGCAGATCATGCAAGATTGTTGCATAGGTACATTCATGGCAAGGTGGTTTGTTGTCACCATTCCCCCATCACCTCTACCTGACATTTCTCCCCATGTTATCCCTCCCCCCACCCTTCTTCCCATGATCTCTCCTGTAGTCCCCCTCAATGAACCCCAGTGTTTGATGCTCCCCTCTTTGTGTCCAAGTGTTCTTATTGTTCAACAACTGCCTATGAGTGATAACATGTGGTGTTTGATTTTCTGTTCTTGTGTCAGTTTGTTGAGAATGATGGTTTCCAGGTTCATCCATGTTCCCTGCAAAGGACACAAACTCATCAGTTTTTTATGGCTGCATGGTATTCCATGGTGTATATGTGCCACATTTTCTTTATCCAGTCTATCATTACTGGGCATTTGGGTTGGTTCCAGGTCTTTGCTATTGTAAACAGTGCCACAATGAAAATTCGTATACATCTGTCTTTATAATAGCATGATTTATAATCCTTTGGGTATATACCCAATAACAGGATTGCTGGGTCAAATGGAATTTCTATATCTAGGTCCCTGAGGAATCACCACACTGTCTTCCACAATGGTTGAACTAATTTACACTTCCACCAACAGTGTAAAAGTGATCCTATTTCTCCATATCCCCTCCAGCATCTGTTGTCTCCAGATTTTTGAATGATCGCCATTCAAACTGGGTGTGAGATGATATCTCAATGTGGTTTTGATTTGCATTTCTCTAATGACCAGTGATGATGAGCATTTTTGCATATGTCTGTTAGCTTCATATGTGTCTTCTTTTGAAAAGTGTCTGTTCATGTTCTTCACCACTTTTGGATGCATTTGCTTGTTTTTTTCTTGTAAGTCTGTTTCACTTCTTTGTAGATTCTGGATATCATCCCTTTGTTAGATGGGTAGATTGCAAAAATTTTTTTCCCATTCTTTTGGTTGCTGGTTCGCTCTAAGGACTGTTTCTTTTTAAAGTGCCTGTGATACAGAAGAGGGCGAAGAAACCAACTTTCTCTTGATGTGCCACTGGGTCTATGACAATCAAATTGCACTAATCAATGAGTGTGGCTTAGGTAATGCCAACTTTGAAGAGTTTATTGAGTTAGACTCTTTGGTCTAGGAGAAGATAATAGTGGAAAATGTCACTTTTTCATTTGAAAATTGCATATTATTATTTAATAGGATGTGTGTACATCGCTTAAGTCAACAAGCTTGTCTTCTATAAACATTCTATAACCACTGAAGATAGTATGTTAAAGCATCCTAATAATATTTTGTATTTGTTCATTTTTTTCACAATTGTAAAAACATATTTAATATTTTTGAAGCAATATTACTAGGTGCTTAAACGTCATTACTATCAATTTCATTTTCAATGTATTTTTAAAACATTTGTCAATGTAAAATATCTCTCTCTCTAACATTTTTGTCCTTGAAATTTTTAAATACATAAATATTTTTTGCATTTAGTTTATCTCTGGTTATGTAATTTTTCTTTACTGTTTCATCTCCAGACTCTTGTGACTAGAATATAAATATGCTTCTTTTCTAATTATTTATTTTACTAATCATAATTTATATCACCTCAAAAATTTAGAATGTTAATGTATATTTATTTGCCTTCATTCATTTTCTCCCACAAAACTCAAACTTCCTGAGTAGATCTAGCAACCAAGTTGCAAATTTTCCATTTACCATAGAGCACAAAATATGACATTTGCACCTTTTCTTTCTCCTTTCCTCCAGCAGCCTCTTTCTTAGAGCTTACATACTAATATGATTGTATTCTCCTGGCCTTTTTCCTGTATATTCATGCATTTGCATATCAAAATATGCATATGTTAAATGTTCACAGATACACTTTGCTTTACTTGTTAGTTTATGTGCTTTTTACACGAATAGCACTATTCTGCATGTATTATTCTGAAACATTTTTCCCACATAAACCTACATCAGCAATGTTTCTACACAACTAAACCCTGGAGTTACTTGCATTTTCATAAGCAGAATAGTATTTTATAGTTAGCATCAAACTAGAAGTAACTAATCCCACACTGAAGGATACTATATTAGTCATGGCCCTCCAGAGAGAGAGAGCCAATGGTGTAATTCAATCTGAATTTAAAGACCAGAGAAACAGAGGAGCTGATGGTGTAAATCCAGGTCTGAGGGCAGGAGAAAATGAGGTAAGGAGTCCCAGCTCCAAAAGTAAGGGTGAAAATTTCTCCTTTCTCTGTTTTGTTTGTTATTGTTCCATTCAGGCCCTCAGTGGATTGAACAATGCCCAACTACATTGGGGAAGACCACCTGCTTTCTGAATTCACCATTTAAATGCTCACAGACACACTAAAAAATTGTGTTCAATCCAAGCACCTGTGGCTCACTAAGTTGACAGGAAAAATTTAAGCATTATGGACAGTTAAAGCCAATCCCCCTCCATGGGGTTACAAACTAAAATTGTGATAAAATAATTCTTATTTGTTTTTTGTTTTTTAATATTCTACATTTTACTTTAAATGATACCTAAAATATCAGAGCATGGATTTAAATAATATTTTACATTATGTTAAATACTTCCAACCTGTCCTAAGGAAATTCCTTTACAAGTTTACATAATGACAAAAAAAAAGTGTCTATTTTCCATATCCTTACAAACTCTGGAAATTATTCTACTTCTTTATATTTTTCTGGAGGATGATTAAAGAATGCTATTAAATTGCAATTTACTTTTGTATTTTCATTATTACTGGTGAGAGTAAGAATATTTTTGGTATCTTCATGGATGATTCAAAATTCCACTCTGTCACTGCTTTTCACATATACTATAAATATTTATGTTGAATTATTAGACTTTTTCATATCAATTTCTTGGAGTCTTATGTAAATATTATTTCTTTGTGACATATATTGCATATAGCATCATGGGTCAGTTACTTGCCTGTAAATTTACTTAGGATATTTCTGCTATTTAGAAATATTTAACCAAGAAGAATATATCATAGACATCTTTATTTTTGTGCTCTTGGTGTCCATGTTTTGTTTTAAATATTTGTTTAAAATTATAAACATATTCTCTTACATTTTAGAGTGATAGTTTAGATAATTTTAATGATACATATTTTTATCAATGCTCTAAGAATGACACTTATTTAAAAAAAATAGTCTCAACCCTGTTTACAGTATTTCAGTCCGCACTTATCTGAAAATCAGCCATTATCATTTGACAACATCTTTTACGTACCTGAGTAAACTTTCATATTTTCCTTTTGATACAATTGATATAATATTTATCTAATCTTGTGAAAATATATTCTGATATCTTTCCTTAAATCTTTTTCCAAATTCACTTGCTTTATTTTAGGCATTTGTTCTTTAATATTCAGTTTAGAATCTGCTTTTCAAATTACTTGACTAATGATGTTAACATTGTAATAAGGATTTTGTTTTTTAATACATATATTAACTAGAGAAGAACCAAAGTGCTTCTATTATTGGGTTTTTTTAGCCATGAACACGTTTATATTCATTTCTGTGTTCTTTAAATTGCAAAAAAAGCTCTTGTGGCAATCTATGCAAACATTTAAATATTTATATTTGGGGATATTTTGAGGACAATTCATTGTTTACATTGCTATTGCTAGATGGCTTAGTATAGTTATACCTTATTGATTTTTGTTTATTGAGACCATGATAAATTTTACTATAGTCACAGCAATAATGCATCATGAACAACCGAAAGGATCAGCAGCATAGTGATCTATATAAGCATTTATTTAGATCATGAGGCTATACTTTGGCCTAAGGTTAGTTGACCTAGACTGAATCCAGCCAGATATAACTGTTGGTCTTATCTAGTCTCACTCACACATCTGAGCCTGGCTGTAAGTCAGCTGAATTAAAATTGATTTGTGTAGGAAGGCATATTCTCCTTCCCATCCTCAGCCTTTCATGGTCAACTAGCTTGGGAGAGTTTCTTCTCACTGATACGGCAGAAATGAATGTAGGGAGAACATGCTCAATATTACAAATGCCTTTCAAGCCCCTGCTTGAGTCAATTCTGATAATATTCCATTAGGCAAAGTAACTGACAGGGCTAAAATCAAACTGAAATGGAATAATGTACTTTACCTTACTAGTTGCAAGAACTTCAAAGTTACATGGCAAAGGGTGTTGACTGAGAAACAATAGTTTTAAGGCTATTAATGCAATGTATGAGGCATGTACAAGTTTTAACTTGCTAAGAATTTTTAATAATCTTTCAGCTTGTAGTTGTGGATCTTTTGGCAGATAAAATATGTACATAATAAGAATTTAAAAAATAGTTTTAATATTTAGGTTTATTTTATTTGTTAATATATTTAATTGCTAGGACTCCTGAAACAATGTAGAAAAATCATAGTTAGAATGAGTTTAACTTCCTTGTTTTGATTTAATTATCTTAAAGTGTCACAATTCAATTATAAACACCTGTTACTTGTAGATATTTATTTGATATGCTAAAGACATATCAATGATCAAAACACAAATAAAAAGGATCACTTCAAAGGAACTTGTATTTTTATTGAGTTATAACTATTATGCACAAATAGATATATTGCAGATGATAACAAGTGCTATCAAGCAAAAGAAATCAGGGTTATAGAAGTAGAGAATGCTAGGACTGCCATAGTTACGAACTTCTCTTTTTAATAAGGAAGCCAGGAAAGGCTCCTCTGATAAGATGACATCTGAGTTTAGCAGACACTTGAGCCTAATGTAGGAGTGAGTCAATGAGAATATGTGGAGGGAAGAGTGCTCAAGTCAGTGTCAAAGGAAAATACTATGCGATAATTTTGAAAAGTAGCAAGTAGGTTGTGAGGCAGAAGTGGAATGTGACTTAATAACTGTGTCAGAAGATGAGCTCAGAGATGAGGCTGGAAGTGAGACAATCAAGCTTTCTGCCCTAGGGTAGCCATTTATTCTCACTGATGTATAATGCTACTGGTGGATTTTGATCAGAATAGGAATGTGAACTAAATTATTCTATCAAGGTCATTTTACCTGCATTATGGAGAATTAAATACATATAAACAAAGTTGGAGAATAAGTTACACAGGGTAGCAGTGGTTGGTTGGTGAGAAGTGCTCATATTTGAGATAAATGTTGAAGGTAGAGCCAATGTGTCAAGTTGATGCATTGGCCATGATATAAAAAAGAAAGGGAGAAGCCCAAATAATTGGTTTCAGTATCTGAAAGAAATTATTTACTATTGAGATAGAAAAGAATGTGGGAAGAACAGCCTTGAGGAATAAAATAGAAAAAACAACTTGGGAACATGAAGTTTGAGAAAAATATTAAGTATGCAAGTGGAGATGTTGAAAAAGCAGTTGTATATGTGAGCTTGGTGTTTTAAGGGACAGGTCGGAGCTGGAGATAAAAATTTGAGTGTTGCTGTTTCAGAGATGATATTTAAAGACAATACTTAGTGATTCGAAAGGAAATCCTCAAAACACCAAAGGAGTAAATGTAGAGAGTGAAGAGAAGTGGAAAAAGAAGTATGCTTTGAGGGACTTCACTGGTAAGATGTGGGTATGGCAGATGAGGAACAAAATTTATCAGGAATGTGTGGCTAGTGAGGGAGGAGGAAATCCCCCAAAAACCGAATCCTGGGAATAAATTAAAAAGATTGGAGAAGTAATCAATGATATCAAATGCTGCTAAGGTATGATATCCCTCTTATTTTTACAATAGAATACCATTTTTAAATTAAGGGCTTCATGTCTGTTTCTAACTTGCTAATAGTTGTTTCCCTTTTTTCATTTGCAAGAGGAGTGTTAACCTTTCCTTAATTGTGATTATCTTGTTTTCATATTTCTAATTTATGATGGGTATATTGAAGTAAGTGGATTCTTATTATAGCTTTGTATTTACATACTAGAAGAAATCATATTAAATCCTTCATTGAGACATTTATATTTTGCAGATGCTTTGAAATTATAATGGAATTTAATAGCTAGATAAGTCATTCTTTCTTTGTATAGGGTGAATGAAGTTTTGGTTGAAAGTGGTGCAACTGCATGATATTAGTGATGCAATTTTTGAAAATGCGTCTACGGGGAAGAAGAATGCACATGGATGCTGTGAAAAAGAGAGACTAACTCTAGTATCTATATTTTTTTCTTCCGTCTAGTCTCCACTCTTACTTATTTTATTAATGACACAGTTTTTTTTCTGAGAACCACTCTTTCTTGACTGGAGGCTGACTAGAGTTATATTTCAACTGTATAAGAATTGTCAGGTATATGCTCCTGGCTTTAATGACCATAACAGCACAGTCTCTTGATGAAATAACAGTTTTTATACAAACAAGCCAAAACACTGAAGCTTTTATTCCAAGATTACTGAGGGAAAAAAGTTGTCTTTCCTCTGGAAATAAATCTCTTTGATATACTCTTGGGGTCACAATGTGTAGAAAGATTGCCTGAGACTGAGACCACTACAGAGGAAATGGAGCAAAAGATTCTTATAGTAGACAAGCTTCTGACAGGGTCTGTTCAACACGTGGATGCAGGGTTTTATTTGTTTGTTTGTTTTTGCTAGAGAAATTTGATTGTTACACTCCTGTCTTGCACAGTTTCTTAAGAGAAATCTATCTTGGATTCTGTAAGGATTTACTAAACTACAAGGGGCAGAAACATCAAGACAAAATAGCTTTTATTGGTTCACCTAATTGAAAAATTCAGGGCAGATTTTGCTTTTATACCAAACTGCTGAAAATGGACTGACCAATTTTATTATAAAATTATTTCTTTTATTCTGATGTCCACTCCATTTTCACATCATGCCTTTTTTTGAAGTGAAAAATGCACCTGTAAAAATGATGGGAAGAAATTGTCAGACTTTTCTGCATTTACTTTGACTGGGCAAATTAGGGATCACATATCCATGAATGGTCAATCGCTTAGGTCAAGAAATTCTGGCTTATTGTTGGCTGGGAACTATCTGAGCCACAAAGACTGAAACTGGTAGGGAAACTTCAGGGCATTGTGACAAGGAAGTGTGAAATCATTTTCAGCAAAGCAAGAATTATCCACTACCAGTGTCCATCCACATATCCATTCACTTGTGACAATCATCCCTATTTTCAGTTCATTTTACAAACTTTTTAATTCAATTATTATATTTTTGCATTCTCTACTTTTTTGTTTCTCTAGAAAGGTGAGTTTTCTTTACAAGCATCTTGGTTAATTCTCCACTGTGCATATGATAAGGTATCTGTTCTCCATCTGTTTGTCCTCTTATCTGTTTGGCTGTGAAACTTTTCCATCGTTGAGGATGATGTTTCTTTGTTTGTTTCTGGTACCTCAAATGTTTAGTGATTTGTGAATATAGACTTATCTATAACTTCATGTCCTAGAATATAGTGTCTGTTTCTCTAACCTATCTTTAGTGATTGCATTGGTGAATTTAGACCTGCTATATGTGGTTTACCAAGCAGATGTCAGCTGTCTTTCCTGCCTAGTAGATAGCAGCTACATAAAGAATTTCTCAATATTGCTAATCCATTGTTCATATTCATATATGTATTCTGATAGAGACAAAAATAGTTTGTTTCCTGCTTTCTGCCATCAAAGTGTTAGAGAACAGTAGCTGAATGACTAGAGGCTTTAAAAGCAGCATCTCAATATAATAAACTGACCATGGAATCAGAACTTAATCCTGAACCTTCAGTCCTGTAACTTTGTTCTCAAAGTTCTACCAAACAATGTCTATCTCCCTAATTGTTTGCTCCTGCTACATTTTTCTATTTTTTTAACCAGTATTATTTCTCACATACACACTAAAATTTTTCATCTTCAGACTGTTCTCTTCTTTTCCAATGTTGCATTGATTTTTCATTTTATCATCTTCCATTAATGGTATTTACTTTGAGGCATAACAGATATGTAATGTTGTCTATATTTACAATCTATTCATACTGTGTTTTCTTTACACTTTAGATAGAATATATTTTTATTTATTTCTAATAATTTTATTATTTCTTACTGAATGTTCTCTTTATTTTCTTCTGATTTAGATTTGAAAATATAAAATTTAAAAATATATTTGAAAATATAAAATTGATTGTTGCATAAAAGTTTTGAAATTCAGTATAAAAATTATTCACTATGGTGTATCCATGTAACACCACTGAGTAACTTTCCTGGGCATGAAGCCTGGGAGCAGTTTTTCTAAATAATTTACTATTAAATTTCATGCATACCAGTTGATCATGAAAATGTGTTTACTTTAACATGGAAAACTATTAAAAGAATATAATATTTCAGTAGCAAAATATAAATGAAGTTCTGAGTGTATTGTTATACATGAAATATGCTGCCAATATACTTTAATTATTATATCTCACAATCTAGTAATTATAAAGCAAGTTCATTGCCACACAATGACTAAAAGATTTTGAATATGAATCAAAAGAGTCTGTCTCCAAAAAAGGTGTTTGGTAAAACGTTGAGACAANAAAAAAAAAAAAAAAAAAGAGTCAACAATGGAAGTTAATCAAATGTAGTTTCATAAAACTGAACCTGACATCCATTTTGTTTCATTAACAATTTAATTAGTGTAATGAATACTTGTGTTAAATGCTAGTTTTAAGCATACATATGTTTGCAAGTGCAATTATTTTATTACAGTTTTATTAGACCAGATTACAGGCAGATTTTAAAAATGAGTATTGGGCATTTGAAAGGATATGCAATCTATGATTTGTGCCAGAAAAATTTGTTTAAAGGTGGCAGATTTGCTTTGAGACTCAGAATCCTCTCAAAAACCAAGTCAAATAAAGGCAGTCAGAAGTTAAGGGAATAAGAAGAGGAAAATTTAAGAATTGAGAAATACATATATATATATATATATATACACACACATACAGATTGAGCAGGAGAAAACACTGGAGGGGGAACAGGGTGTTTTTTTTTTTAATTATACTTTAAGTTCTGGGGTACATGTGCAGATTGTGCAGGGTTGTTACACAGGTACACACATGCCTTGGTGGTTTGCTGCATCCATTCCCCCATAACTACATTAGGTATGTCTCCTAATATTATCCCTCCCCAATCCCCCCACCCACTACTGTCCGTTCCCTAGCTCTCTTATCCACCAACAGATCCTGGTGTGTGATGTTCCCCTCCCTATGTCCATGTGTTCTCAATTCAGTATCTAGAGATATATAAAAGTTAAAAGAATATAAAAAATATTTCTAATTGTTGCTAAAGATGGGTCTAGAAAACACTTAATATTACAGCTATTACTAGGTCAAAGGGACCACTGAGACTCAAGATTGCTTAACTAAGTTGAGACCTTAGTGATTACACTAGAATTGCTTACCTAGAGGGAAGCTGCATTAAGAAAATCAATTAAGAGATGTGCTCTGAAACTTATAGAGAAGAAGTTGACTGTAAGGGCAGCTGAGGAGTCTCTCATATTATTTGCACATCTATTGTAGGTTATTATGTATGATTTGAAATAATTTGATGGAAATGTCCTGGAATTTCAGAGAATGGCACAGTTTCTGGAGCCAGGAAAGGACGTATGTTCAGGAAATCTTCAGAAAAATATCATTTGAGTATGTGAATGTCTGTGTTAGGAGAATGTATTTGTTTTGTAAAAGAAGATACAGAGAAATAGCTACATAAATGTTACTGCAAAATCTTCCTTCTAGACCTTGATTAAACGTTGGAAAGACATATCATGGATAAAGAACCATAAATAAGAAAGTGACAGTCATCAAATATATTTAAACAATAAATAAATTAGCCCGTTCAGAGCCATTGGCATTGGTATCTTACAGAGGGAAATTTGCTATAAACATATTTATATATGTATATATATATATATATATATGTGTGTGTGTGTGTGTGTGTGTGTGTGTGTGTATGAGAATATTAAAATAAAACAGTAAAGGCATGGCCAAAGGAAAAAGAAAGTATCAAAGAATAATGACACTCAAATGTAGAAAACTGACTTATTCTATGCTAAATTAATGTTTATGAACAAATTAGAACCTTTAACAATTCAAGAAATATCAAGGGATAATGGAATGACACTCAAATGTAGAAAACATATTGTTTCTCTCTGTTGGAAAAGATACCCAACTTATTTTAAAAACTAGACAAAACTTTTAATAATTTAAGTCACCTTGCTTAAAAGGAATAGAGGAGTAATAGGAATGAGCACTTAGAAGCAGACATAAATTATTTGAAGCCTGGAAAATGCAAATGCTTATAACAGAAGAAACAGAGGCATTGAGTCCATTAATGTTCAATGTCAATATGGGAACAGACTTTGGAAATACTTACAACAGCAACTTAAATTTGAGTTTTCTAATAAAGCTGATTTTTCAGCTTGACAGTTGAAGTTATGCACTGCTAGAAAGGGTTCATAAAAAACTGAAACATCCACTGGGACACTGATGCAAAGAACTCTTGGAATCCTACTGGAGATAAAATATGCACACAGAATAGCACAAATTGTATTTTGGGTAGAACATAAACAAACATAGGCTGGTTGAGTTGTGAATGAATCTTGTTTTGTTCAGGAAAAAGAAAACTAACAGAATACAAATAAGCAAATAAATAATCACCAGCAACAAAACTTAATTCAGCATTTGGAATCCAAAGACACAAGGAACTCATAAAATAAAGAACTTTAAGACCATTTTCTTTCTTTCTGTGTGCATATGTGTGTGCATGTGTATTTTAAGTATTGCTCGATAAGGAAAAAGGCAGGATGCAAAAAGGAACCAAATGTCTCAGTGGATTCATAAGAATACATTTCTACAATTGGGGTACTCATAGATTGTGGTTCTTAAAGAGAAGGCAGTGATGGATTTACAAACTGGAAGATTAAATGTTAGTTCTCTTAGGCTTTGTTGTCTATTCAGCTTTTCCCAGAATATATAAAAGTGCTGATAGTACAGGCCCACCAAGTGTACTACTCTGGAAATCCCATTCATGCAGAATATGTTGTGAATGACCTGTATCTTGCAGAGTTGTACAAGATAGTTCCTCTGCTATAGTTCTCAGTTGGCAATGGCAAACTTGGCATCATGCTTTGAGGCTCCAATTAATACTAAGTAAGCCTTTACTGCAAAAACAAACAAACAAACAACAACAACAACAACAACAACAACAACAACAAAACCCTAACCTGAAACTAAGCAGTTGCACTTTTAAGGTCTCTGGGTTGGCTGTGATTGCTCTGATTCAAGGTGCAGACAGTTGATCTTTTAATAGACTTCAAATGCTCTTAGAAATAAGGATAAATCTAGATTTGGCGATATGTTACTGTTGTTCACATTCTATTTGCCAAAGCAAATCACATGACAAAACCCAACATTAATATAGTGGGAAGATGTACTCCTCCATGTGGAAGGGAGTAATGTCTGCTGGTGAGTGTAATAATCAGAATAATACTTTCTCAAATATGTTCATCTCTAAATATGTTACCTTACAGGACAATGGGAAAAGACAGCTGCAGATGTTTTAAGTTTGCTAATCTGCTGATTTTAAAGCAGGGAAATTATCTTAGACTACCTGGATGGGCCTCATGCAACCAGACGTTCCTTTCAAAAGCAGAACAGATAATCAGAGGATGATATGAAATAGAGAATAGTCAGATAAAGATGCAGTATTGCTGGCCTTAAAGATGGAGAAAGATGCCTAATAACTAAAAAACGAGGTCAGAATTTAGAAAGTAGAAAAGATAAGGTAAAATATTTTCCCCTCTATCTACAAGAATAATATTTAGTCCTGCTAACCAATTTTTCCTCTACCCCACAGAAACCGATATCAGATTTAAAACTTACAGAAGCGTAAGATAATAAAACTGTGTCACTGTAAGTCATAAGGTTGTAGAATTTGATTAATAATGCAGGAATATGTAAATAATTTTGCTGTGATTTGATAGATGATGTCTTCTTGAAAAAAATATAACTAATGATGAACTATTAGAATACTTCATTAAAGGGAACAAAAATCAAGAATGTTTATCATCATAATTGCAACTCTATATTGTATTTGGAAACTCTAGCTAATTGAAATTACATAAATAAAATTTATGCAGTTGGAAAGTGGCAGAAAACATCATTTGTTTGCAAAATTATAAGCAAATCAATTGATTTCATTGTTTAATGACATCAGATAAATATAAGTGTGATTATTGGATCAAAAGTGAATTTTGGTAAGGTAAACAGAAGATCCCAATATAGTATCTTTCTTGTTATAAGGACCAAGAGTTATAATATGCGATGGAATAGAACTTTTCATTCCTTAAATTCACAAAAACTACTAATTATTACTAAAAATGTCTAATAAATAGCTGAAGGAAGCATATTACATAAAATAAATAAAATTTTGAATAAACAGCAGATTTTTTTCTTGTGTGGGAAAAATTAGTCAGATTAATGATCGCATACTATGCTACTCAGAGTTCTCTAGAGGAACAGAAATAATAGGATACATGTACATGTAAAAAGAAGTTTATTAAGGAGTATTAACTCACGTGATCACAAGGTCCAGCAACAGGCCATCTGCAAGCTGAGGAGCAAGGAATGCAGGTGGAGTCCCAAAGCTGAAAAACTTGGAGTCCGAAGTTCAAGGGTAGGAAGCATCCAGCACAGGACAAACATGTAGGCTTGGAGGCTAAACCAGACTGGTCTTTTCACGTCTTTCTGCCTGCTTTTTATTCTGGCTGCTACAGCAGCTGATTAGATTGTGCCCACCCAGATTAAGGGTGGGTCTGCCTTTCCTAGTCCACTGACTCAAATGTTAATCTCCTTTGGCAACACCCTCACAGACACATCTAGGAATGATACTTTGCATACTTCAATTCAATCAAGTTGACACTTAGTATTAACCATCACACAGACCATGGAACTTAGGCAATGTAACCTTGCAGTAACAAAATTATGACATGTAAAAATAATCAGAATTATGACATGTAAAAATAATCAGAATTTGGTTCTGCTACTATTTGCTTTAGTTTTAGGTATTCTTAACATCATTCTGCATGACCCATTTATATTTTCTAAGGAACAGACTAATAAATGGTGATATAATGGAACTGGCACCCTATATATGCAGATCTTTTAGAGTGGAATTTATCTTTTTCATCATATCCAAAAGTGATATTGTTTCCAATTTACTATCTTATCTGGAGGGTGGAAGGTAGTTCCAGGAGCTGATACTGGAGATTCTGCCAACTGCAATGCAAGTTCATTCCAATTATATATTCATGAACTGGGAAAAAAGCTACAGAGTGGTTCTTTATTCTGGTGAACTCATTATAAACTGACAGAAACTCATTTATTCCTTGGTTCACATATGCCCTGACTCTCAGTGTGGTTACAATGCTGTCAGATTTTTATTTGAATGTCAAAATTCTCTTGGAACATGAAATATCTGTGTATTTCCCTTTTCCTCGTGTAAGCTACATAAATAAATGTTAATAATTCTCTTGGAGAAAGGGCAAGTTTATCCTTATCAAATATTTTTGATTACTGAAGCTTGGTCTCTGTGTTAGTTGATGGGTCCTAGGTTGTCAATGTATTCTGGGTATAATTACTAGCTTAGATCTAGAAACTGAATAAAGCTACCACTAACCTGCTTATTCATATTCAATTATTTTTGGTTGTGTAAATTGACCAGCATTATTGCTAGATGTTTAGCTATCCTGCCATTAGGAACACTATTCTATTATAATAACCATAGCTTTCTGAGTTTAGGACTTCTAGCCACCATTCTGATATTTCCATTCTTTATAATAACTTTCACCAACTGACCTCTGAGGTTTAAGAATTAACACCTACGGCCAGGCAGCGTGGCTCATGGTTGTAATACCAGCAATTTGGGAGGCTGAGGTGGGTTGTTCACTTGAGGTCAGGAGTTAGAGACCAGCTTGGTCAACATGATGAAACACCCATCTTTACAAAAAATTAGCCAGGCATGGTGGCAGGCACCTATAATCCTATCTACTTGAGAGGCTGAGGCAGGAGAATCACTTGAACCCAGGAGACAGAGGTTGCAGTGATCCGAGATCCTGCCATTGGACTCCAACCTGGGCAACAAGAGCAAAAGTCCATCTGAAAAAAACAAAACAAAACAAAACAAAACAAGCAAACAAAAACACAGAATTAACACCTAGATCCAATAGATCCAATTATTTAGGGGTCTTTTTGTCTGGATCATTAGTTTTATAATAGTATAATAGTTAATAGTTTTATAACAGTATCTTCAACTGTCCCTTCTGGCTTTCAGATGACAGTCACTACTGAAAGATCAAAAAGCTCCTGCACATTTTTAAACTTATTATTCTCATTTTAATTGTTTAGTTTTTATAAGTTCAACTTTTCTTAGATTTTGGGGTAGATATAAAAAAATTGTCACCAGGGTATATTTTGTGTTGCTGAAATTTGGGGTGTGATTTTTCCTGTCATGCATATACTGAGCTTACATGGTACCTAATAATTACTCAACCCTTGCCAACCTCTCCCTCTTTCTTCTAGTAGTCCCCAGTATCTATTGTTCTCATTTTTGTGTTCATCTGTGCTCAATGTTTAATTTTCACCTACACGTGAAGACATGTGATATTTGGTTTTTTGTTCCTGCCTTAATTGGCTTCATGGTCTCTAGCTGTATCTATGTTGCTGCAAAGAACATGGTTTTATTCTTTTTTGTGGCTACATAGTGGGCCATTTATGGTGTATATGTATCATATTTTCTTTATTCAATCATTGATGGGCACCTAGTTTGATTCCATGTCTTTCCAATGGTGAATAGTGCTGCAACGGACATATGGGGTGCATGTGTCTTTTTGGTAGAATAATTTATTTTCTTTGGAATATATGCTTAGTAGTAGGATCCTAGAACATTTCTTATAGTCTTGTAAAATAGAGTATTTGCCAGACTCTCTACAGACACTATTATTGTGTAATGAGTCTCCAGCAATAGTTACACTTTATAGTATGCTCGCTCTTGGAGCCTTTGTTCTCTCACTCTACAATGTGCCACAGCTAATCTCATCATTTTACTCACTTAACATAAACTTTTACTTTTCACAAAGCTTCTAAGAGACAACCTAGGGATGTGTTAGCAATGTTTTTGAGTTGTTACTGAAGTGTTAAATCTTATGGAATGACCATGTCTTATGTTTATTAATGTGGAAATTTTATTAATATGGAAATATTAATAAACTGTCCCTTATTGAGTACTGTTTTATTGTTCTTTTGGGTTTACATCCTCAGGATCTAGCCTTATACATTGCATTATTTCTGGTATTAATAGTTTCTATAACTCTTTGCAGTATAATCCCTTCTTTCAGTAATTAGGTCCTAATATCTCCAGTGAAGATATGTAAGACTTAACGCTAATTATTGGTCTGCTAACAAGAGAAAAATTGGGATCAGATTCTGAGAATGTTTTGCCTCATAAAGCAAAGGCCTCTGTATTAATCACCATCATCAGGCGAGAGTATGGGGAACAGTATTCTCTAGCAATGTGAAAGGAAATATTTCTACAAACAGAATGTTCAGAGGACTCTGGGCTGCTACAAAGCAGATGTCATCATAACACACTTCAGGGTCTCATGACTTGGATGCAGAGGAACGGTTATGGTTGAACATTTGTCTAAGTTCCTTTGTAGATTCTGGGTATTAGACTTTTGTCAAATGAGAAAATTGCAAAAATCTTCCATTCTGCAGGTTGCCTGTTCTGATGTTAGTTGCTTTTGCTGTGTAGAAACTACTTAGTTTAATTAGATACCATTTGTCAATTGTGGCTTTTGTTGCAATTGCTTTTGGTGTTTTTTTCATAAAGTCTTTGCACGTGCCTATGTCCTGAATGGTATTGTCTAGGTTTTCTTCCAGGGTTTGTTTGTTTTAGGTTTTACATTTAAGTCTTTAGTCCATCTTGAAATAATTTTTGTATAAGGTGAATAGAAGGGGTCCAGTTTCATGTTTTTGCATGTGGCTAGCCCATTTTCCTGGCACCATTTATTAAGTAGGGAATCATTTCCCCATTGCTTGTTTTTGTCTGATCTGTAGAAGATTAGATGGTTGTAGATGTGTGGTATATTTCTGAGGTTTCTCTTCTGTTTTGTTGGTCTATACGCCTGTCTTGGTGCCAGTACCATGCTGTTTTTTTTTTTTTTTTTTTTTTTTTTTTTTTTTTTTTTTTTTTTTTTTTTTTT
>NW_016107332.1:9152740-9196259 GCF_001604975.1 Cebus imitator
ACACTTCTCAAACTAAGACATTTACATGGACAACAAACATATGAAAAAAAGCTCAACATCACTGATCATTAAATAAATGAAAATTAAAACCACAATAAGATAGTATCTCATGCCAGTCAGAATGGCAATTATTAAAAAGGCAAGACACAATAGATGCTGGTGAGGCTGTGGAGAAATAGGACTGCTTTTACCCTCTTAATGGGAATGTAAATTAGTTCAACCATTGTGGAAGACAATGTGGTGATTCCTCAAGGATCTAGAACCAGAAATACCATTTGACCCAGCAATCCCATTACTGGGTATATATTCAAAGGAATATATAAATCATTCTATTATAAAGACATATGCACACATGTTTATTGCAGCCTTATTTACAATAGCAAAGACATGGAACAAATACAAATGTCCATCAATAATAGGGTAAAGAAAATGTGGTACACATGCCATAGAATACTATGCAGCCATAAAAAGGAATAAAATCATGTCCCTTTCAGGAATATGGAAAAAGCTGGAAGCCATCATCCCCAGCAAACTAACACAGGAACAGAAAACCAAGCACCTCATGTCTTCACTTGTAAGTGGGAGTTAAACAATGAGAACACATGGATACAGGGAGGGGAACAACACAAATGGTGGCTGGTTGGGGGTGGGACAGTGAGAGGAGGGAGAGTATTAGGACAAATAGCTAATACATATGGGGCTTAAAACCTAGTTGACAGGTTGACAGGTGCAGCAAACATCATGGCACACATATACCTATTTAACAAACCTACACATTCTGTACTTGTGTCCTAGAAATTAAAATAATTATTTTGTTGTTGTTTTTAAGAAAACTCAATGTTCTCTATAGTTCTGATACTCTTCTATAAAAATTCCGGGTATGGCCTTCAACTTTCTGCTAGCAGCTTATTCTATAAAATGGTTTTCTTGCTTTATTTCTTAGCTTTCATTGGTGATTGATCACTCTCAAATTTTGTTTTTATTTCTCCAACCACAAAACTGCTTCCAACAGCAACAACCCTCTGCTATCATTATTCTTATACTACAGTTTCTCCCATATTTCTTAAGCTCCCTGATAATTTGGGCTTACCAGTTCATTTCCTTCCAGTATTATTTCATCTTATGTCACTACTAATGAAAGTTTAATGATTATACTACTGCTATCACATGCCTGGAGCTTTATGAGCTTCAACAACCCACCAGTGAAAGGATCCTAATTGACTATTGGATAATACAGCTGCAAATCTCATTTCCCGTAAATCCCCAAAGCCCCCAAAATACTATTTTTAGGTCATTTCTTGTAACAAATATCACAGGTCAGTTACATGAAAAACATATCGCCTGCAGGAGGGCTATTATGGTGTGTTTTTTAATTCAATATCTGTAGATTGATAAGACAACATTGGTAGAGAGAAGCTGGGTTGTGTTGCAGTCACAACAGAAGATTCAGTCGACCCAAAGGGAACTCTGGAGTTTGAATGTCCCTGCAGAAGTATAGCAAATTAGGAAAATGAGGCTAGACTCTTTACACCAATGTTGAGCAACAGTGCGTCACCATAATTGATCAGTAATTGTACACTGCCTGGGAAAAGGGCATGATACTGAGAAATTATCTTCAGTCAGCAATATTCAAAGGGTAAATTAGCTCCAAGCTTTCAGTTGCTAACTGTCTCAACACATGGAGACATGGAGAAAGGAGTGCTTTATCCCTGCTTTTTATTTTTATTTTGAGATGGAGTCATGCTCTGTCTCCCAGGGTGGAGTGCAGTGGTGCAATCTCAGTCACCACAACCTCCGCCTCCCAGGTTCAAGTGATTCTCCTGTCTCAGCCTCCCAAGTAGCTGGGTTTACAGGTGTCCGCACCCATAGCTGGCTATTTTTTTTTTTTTTTTTTTTTTTTTTTTTTTTTTTTTTTTTTTTTTTTTTTTTTTTTGTATTTTTAGTAGAGATGGTGTTTGACTATGCTGGCTAGGTTGGTTTCAAACTCCTGACCTGAAGTGATCCACCCGCCCTGGCATCCCAAAGGGCTGGGATTACAGATGTGAGCCACCTTGCCAAGCCTATTCCTGCTTTTATTGTGTATGGTTTAAATATTTTTTTAACTGATGCTTTTATTATATATGCTTTTTATACCGTTTGCTCTTAGTATATATATTTTATACCATTTGCTCATTTTTATTCCTATTGTTTATGCTCTTAAGACATACTCTTCCTTAAATAACATATGCATACAAATTATATGCTCAATTTTCTATATTTTTAATGTATTCTAATGCGATACAAGTTCTTTATTTTTTAAAGTCGGAAATGTGTGATGCTAACAAATGTGTTGGCAGATAGCTGTTATTTGTTATTATTATTATTGTGACGGAGTCTCTGTCTCCCTAGGCTCTAGGGCAGTGGCATGATCTCGGCTCACGGATAACTCGGACTCCCAGTTGAAGCGATTCAGTCTCCCGAGTAGCTTGGATTACAGGCGTGCACCACCACATCTGACTAATTTTTACATATTTTAGTAGAGATGGGGTTTCATCACGTTGGCCAGGATGGTCTTAATCTCCTGACCTTGTGGTCTGCCCTCTCCAGACCCTCCACCATACCCAGTCTGTTATTTTACACCTCATTAAGTCATTTTGGATTTCCTTATCATAGTCCTGTTATGAACTGGTTTTTAAATATCCTATTTATCAAAAGTCAGTTTCTCCTTAAGTGTTCCATATTTCTTCTTTCTCTACTTAAGAAATATTCATAATTTGGTATCCTATTGCCATTTCGCTATTTATACCTCTCCACATTAACTCAATTACTCTAATATTCCTATAATCATACAAATATAATTTATGTACTCTTATTAAAAATAAAAAACAACAAGCAAACAAGCAAACGAACTACATGTGTTGACCCTGCTATTTCCTAAATCTGCTGATACCTGCTCACCAGCACTGTAAAGAATGCTCTGAATTTCATGGTTCAGTTTTTTTCTCTCTCACTTATTTTTCAGCTTATTTCAATGTGCCATATACTTCCATTAATGCACAAATATTTTGCTATAAATTTACCGTATTAGTCAGGGTTCTCCAGTGAAACAGAACCAATAGGATACACATATACACACATATACATATATATATATAAGGTATTAACTCTTGGTGATTACGGAGGTTGAGAAGTTTTACAATCTGCCACCTACAATTGGAAGACCCAGGAAATCTAGTGGTGTAGTCCAAGGTCCAGAGAACCAGAAATGCAAAGGGGAGAGGAGGATCAATGTCTCAGCTAAAGAGTAAAACAGAGTTAATTCAACCTTCCTCTACGTTATTGTTGTATTCAGGCCCTCAATGAATTGAATGGTATGCACCCGCAAGGAGAAGGGTAATCTGTTTTACTTCATCCACAAATTCAAATGAAATGCTAATCATTTATGAAAACTGTCATAGACACACCAGAAATGAATAGTTTAGTAAACTATCTGGATATCCTGTTGCCCAGTCAAGTTGACATTCAATTAAACATCACATTTACCAATTTACATATGCAGCCACATATAGCAGATTCAGTTCTTATCTTGCAGTGTCTCCTGTTAGCAACTGACTGGACAATTGCTTTCATCTATAAATATCCTCTTACACATTTTATGACAACACAATTTCTATTGCTTTTCTTACTTTCCTAGTCACTGTTTCCAGGCTGTTTTCCAGTCTTGTTCTTTTTCAAAATTCATCATGTCTTAGGATTCATGTTGTTTCAATCCAAAGTAAAATAAAATAAAAGCAAAAATAAATATAATAAATTAATAAAAAATTTTAAATTAAAACCCAAAGAAACAAACTAATAAAGCAGTAAAATAAATATGCTTATCAAGTACTTATCACTTGCCAGGAAGATTGCGAAGTGACTTTACATGGATTTTCCAATTTGAACTACATAAGAACTTTATTAAGTTATCACCTAAACTTGGAGATGATTGAACTGGCATCAGAGTATAACTAATTCCAGGTGACACAGCTCTTCTTTTTTTCCTCTCTCTTTCAATGTTTTTTGTGATCTCAACCACTTCTGTACTTTTCAATGTCATCTCTTGGTCATGACTTCCAAAATTTATGTCTCTTACTCAAACTTCTCTATTACATTCAACATATACATAAAAGTACTTCTTTGCATACATACTAAGATGCTTTTAAGGCATCTTTTAATTAAGATTTTCAAATCTAAACTCTTGCTTACTCTCATACTCCCACCTCCTTTCTCAAATATTCACATTAACAGTATCCAATTTTTTAACAAATGATGATGGACATACAACATATATTGAGGACTCATTTACTCAAATCTATCTCAAATGTCAGCATCTTGGTAAAAACCACAACTATTTGTCCCCTAGATTTTTGGAAAAGTCTGCTAATTCCACACTGGCCCCATCGCCAACATAATCACATTTCACACAGCAGCCAGAATGTCCTTTAAAGGAAAATAAGACTTTGTAACCACCCTGATGAGCAATACTCAATACACTCAAGGTAAAACATAGAAGACAACACCTGGCCTATAAGAAACTGCATTATCTTTCTACTAGCCATTACTCTAATATAATTGAGCCATTTATTTTCTTATTTCTTTCTCTATAGTGTTCTCTTTCTCTCTCAATTCTCTATTCCTCTCTCTTCCTTTAACTTATTTAATTATTCTAAATAATATATAACTCTAACTAATGCATTTAATCTTAGGGACTTTGCATGTACTCTCCCTTTACCTAAAATAATTTCACTCTATAATGTAGCTGTTTGTTCCTAGTAATGTTAATGGTTTGAGCCTAATTCTGACTTCTCCAAAATTATTCTTTCCCACTTATATTCTTTTCCTCAGTCAAAATTAGAATCTTCCTCTTGCATGTCCTCGTAACATTCTGTCATTTTATTTTATAGTTAAGTATGTTTAGATGACTCATAAAACTAGAAATCTGGCTGGGTGCAGTGGCTCACACATGTAATCCCAGCACTTTGGGAGTCAAAGGCAGGTGGATCACCTGAGGTCGGGAGTTTGTGACCAGCCTGATCAACACGATGAAACCCGTCTCTACTAAAAACACAAAATTGTCCAGGCATGTTGGCACATGCCTGTAATCCCAGCTACTCAGGAGGCTGAGGCAGGAGAATGTTCGAACGAGGGAGGTGGAGTTTACAGTGAGTCAATCACACCATTGCAACTCCACCCTGAGCAACACGAGAAAATCTCCATCTCAAAAAAAAAAAAAAAAAAGCACATCTATGCTATGATTGTACTAGATTTAGTCTCAATGATAAGTCTGTAGCAGAATTTAAAAAAATAAAAATAAAAAACTAGAGCAACTGGGTGATAAGAAATTTGGCTTATTTTGAATTTCAAAATAGTAAAGTAACCAGATAACAATTATATTTTATAAAAAATATGTAGTATAGTTTACATTTTGAAAAGTAATTTTTAGTTAAAAATCTTATGGCTCACAAACTGACAGTGAGTATGTAGTATATATTTTATATATATATAATTTCAATTTATTAGCAGTAATATTCTCATGACAATTTATTAACAATAGGGACCAAGTATCCAGCAATTTCATCATTATAAAAGCTTTTACATAAAATTTGGAGGAAATTAACTTTGTTAATATTGCTCAAAACACCTAAAATCATAGTTAATAGATTTTTACTCTCATTATTATCTTTTTGAATAATAATCACTCAGACCAATCTTGTGATTATATAAATAGAAAAAATAGCTTTGGTTAAATATTTTTAAAACATTTGAAATATGAGGCCTGATATGATTAAGATCTGAGTTACTGCCCAAATCTCATGTCCATTTGTAATTCCTAATGTTGGAGGTGGGGCCTGGTGGGAAGTGATTCAATCTTGAGGGTAGACTCTTCATAAATGGTTTAGCACCATCACTTTGGTTTTGTTCTCATGATGGAGTTCTCATGAGACCTGGTTGTGGCACCTCTTCCCTCACTATCTCTTCCTTTTGCTGTGGCCACATGAAGTGACTCCCTCCCCTTTTGCCTTCTGCATGAATGGAAATTTGCTGAGAACTCTCCAGAAGCAGAAGCCACTATGTTTCCTCTGTAGCCTACAGAATCAATCATAACCCAATTAAACCTTTTTGCTTTATAAATTATCCAGTTTCAGGTATTTATTCACAACAATGCAAGAATGGCCTAATACAGAAAATTGTTACCAAGGAGTAGGGCATTGCTATAAAGATATCTGAAAATGTGGAAGTGACTTTGGAACTGGGTAACAGGCAGAGGTTGGAAGAGTATGGAGGGCTCAGAAGATGACAGGAAGATGAGGGAAAGTTTGGAACTTCCTGCAGACTTGTTAAATTGTTGTAACCAAAATGCTGATAGTGATATGAACAATGATGTCTAGGATGAGGAGGTCTCAAATAGAAATGAGGAACTTACTGGGAAGTGGAGCAAGGGTCACTTTTATTATGCATTAACAAAGAAACTGGCGTCATTGTACCCCTGCTATAGGGTATTGTGGAATTTGAACTTGAGAGTGACAATATAGGGTATCTGGCAGAAGAAATTTCTAAGCAGCAAAGCATTCATGTGTTCTTTAGCTGCATCTAACAGTGTATACTTATATGCGTGAGTATGGAAAGGATGTAAAACTGGAACTTATATTTAAAAGAGAAGCAGAGCATACAAATTTGAAAAATTTGCTGCCTGGCTAATTGATTGAAAAGGAAAATCCATTTTCTTGGGAAGAATTCAAGAAGGCTGCAGAAATTTGCATAAGTAAACAAGAGCCAAGTGCTAATATACAAAATGATAAGGAAGAGTCCTCTGAGGCATTTCAGAGACCTTTGCAAAAGCCCTTCCCAACACAGGCCCTGAGGCCTAGAAGGACAAAATAGTTTCATGGGACAGGGTTGGGAGAAGCAGCAAAGGAGAAAGGACTTACAGAGTGCCTACATACATTGGCTGTGAGTAACGTATAAACAGGGAACAACAAATTGCAGCAAACTGCCGGAGGCCTCCGGGGAGGCAAACTTCTCTATGCCTCATATTCCGGTGTAGGTTGATCTAGGCTTTGTTACCATAAACATTGTGCTCAAGGATGTAAAACCCCTTTGTAACACTATGACGTAGCCAGGCTTGTAGGCTCCTTGTAAGGTCTGCATTCCACCAGCTGCACATAGATAACAGGCTAAAGATAACCACATATTTTAGTTTTGTGAAACTCCAAAATCACCACTATTATCAGTCTTTAGAATGACACACCAGTTCTGGCTCACTGATTCATTCCATCGTCACTCCACCCATACTCTATAGAACAAAGTGATTGTAATCAGTAAATAGCGTGAAAGATCAGAGCTTGGGGCCCTCACTGCCTCCAGTAATAAGTGATGGCCCCCTGGTCCCACTTTCACTCTTAATCTGTCTTTTTCTCAATCCTTTATCACCACCAAACTTAGGGTACCTATGGGTGATGTGGGGGCTTGTTCCCTACAGGCCAGGCCTACGTCCTGCTGCCCTGCACAGCCTCAGGACACTGCTCCCTGCATTTTAGCTGCTCCAGCTCCAGCCATGGCTTAAGCTACTGCTTCAAAGGATGCAAGCCATAAGCCTTGGTGGCTTCCAGATGCTGTTAAGACTGCAGATGTGCAGAGTGCAACAGCTGAGGCTTGGGAGCCTCTGACTGAATTTCAGTCAGAGGATGTATTGAAAAACCTGGATATACAGGCAGAAGTCTGCTGTAGGGCAAAGCCCTCATAAAGAACCTCTCTAGTGTAGTGCAGAGGGGAAATGTAGAGTTGGAGCCTCCATACAAAGTTCCTACTAGGGCAGTGCCTAGTGGAAGTGTGAGGAGGGATTCACTGTCTTCCAGACTCCAGAATGACAGATACATTGACAGCTTTCATCCGTCACCTGGAAAAGTTGCAGGAACTTAACTCTAGCCCATGAGCCACGGAGCCTGATAAGAAGCCACATGAGCAAAGCTGCCCAAGGCTTTGGGAGCTTCCCAAGGCTGTGGGTGCTCACCTCTTTCATCATTATGACCTGAAGATGAGATATAAAGTCAAAGAAGATTATTTTAAAACTTTAAAGTTTAATCACTGCCCCATTGGATTTTGGACCTTCATGGGTCCTGTAACCTCTTGGTTTTGGCCAATTTCTCTCATTTGGAATGGGTGTATTTTTTTCAATGCCTGCATTCCCATTGTATCTAGGAAGTAACTAACTTGCTTTTGATTATACAGGCTCATAGGCCGAAGGGAATTTTCTTGTCTCAGTTTAAACTTTGAATTTGGATTTTTGAGTTAATGCTGAAATAAATTAAGACTTTTGGGGACTGCTGGGAAGGCATGCATGTGTTTGAAATGTGAGGACAGGATATTTTGGAGAAGCCAATGGTGGAATGCTATGGTTTGGCTCTGTCCCTATCAAAATCTCATCTTGAATTGTAATAATTCCCATGCTTCAAAGACAAGACCAGGTGACATTTTCCTCTATGCTGTTCTCATGATAGTGAGTTATGAGATCTGATAGTTTTATAAGGGAATTCCCTCTTCACTCGCATGCATTCTCTCTCCTGCCATCCTGCAAAGAGATGCCTTTCACTAAGATTGTAAGTTTCCTGAGACCTCCTCAGACATGTGGAACTATGAGTCAATTAAACCTCTTTTCTTTATAAATTACCCTGTCTCAGGTATTTCTTCATAGCAGTGTGAGAATGGACTAATACAGGAGCCCACTCCTTGCACCAGAGGGCCCTGGGTGTGGGACAAGGAGCCAAACAAGTTTATTTGGAAGCCTTAAGATTTAATGACTACCCTGCAGGACTTGAACAGTCCCTGTAGGCCCTTTCTTTGGCTGATTTCTCACTTTTGGAATGGAAGTATCTACCCAATGCTTGTGTCCCTTGTGTATATTGGAAGTAATTAGTTTGTTTCTGATTTTACAGGCTCACAGGCAAAAGTTACTTACCTCGTCTCTGATGAAGCTTTGTACTGTAGGCTTTTGAGTTAACGCCAAAGTGAGTTAAGACTTTGGGGGACTGTTGGGAAGGCATCATTATATTTTGAAATATGAGAAGGACATGAGATTTGGGAGGGGCGAGGGGAAGAACAATATGATCTTCATATGTGTCTCTATCCAAGTCTCATGTCACACTGTAATCACCAATGTTGGAGGTAGGGCCTAGTGGAGGGTGATTAGATTATGGGCATGAATCATAAGTGAATAGTTTATACCATTCCTTTGGTATTGTTCTCATGACAGAGTTTTCACAAGATCTGGTTGTTTAAAAGTGTGTAGCACCTTCCCCTCACATCTCTCTCGATCCTTCTTCTGCCATGTAAGACATCTGCTCCAGCTTTGCCTTCTACCATGAGTAAAAGTTCTCTGAGGCCTCTCCAGAAACAGATGCTGTCATGCTTCCTGTATAGTCTATGGAATCATGAGCCAATTAAACCTCTTTTATTTATAAATTACCCAGTCTCAGGTATTTCTTTATAGCAATGCAACAACAGACTAATACAAGACCATAATAAGGCTTATGTCTTATATCTCCCAATGGTTACAATGTTTTAAAGGACTCAGATTTAATTTCTTACACAGTTTAGATTTTTAAATGATGCCATTTTAATGTTTTGATGCAAGTGCTCTGAGATTATATAATTCAAATATAATTTCTAGCCAAAAGAAATATTACAAGACTGTGTCTGTTTTTACAGATATATTTATTCATGTATGCCATTAATCATCATGCTCTGGTAACTAGGAAATCACTTGGATTCTTAAAAAAAAAATAAAATTTTACTTTAATTATAAGCTGAACATATTTTTTGACCTCATTATATTAGAATTAGACTTACTCTTCGCTAAATTTTTGTTGTGTCCTTTCAAATCTGAGATTTCATGAACTAGAAGGCTGGGAAACCAATGAGTCTGTTTTGGTATCAGGATAAACAAATGATGGCCTTCCCAAGAAGGGTGATACCTTGCTGAAAGAGATGAAAATAAAAATTCTAAGAGCCATTCATCCTCTTAGGGTCTGTTATCCAATCAATTAAATAAGCTACTCTTATTTTGTTAAAAAATTTTGCTTTTATTATTTGTGATGTAAGAAGAAAAAACTGCCAAAAGCCAACTCAATTCTGTAACATACCCTCCCTAAATCTGGTATTTAAATTCTTTGGAATGCACAGCCAACATTGATAGTATCAGGTCAGCTGAAAAATACTTTATGCGTAGAGGTAAGTTTACACATATTGACTTGAATTAATGGTATCTATTAAAATATCTATTTGGCTTTGTGATGGATGTCTCTAATCTACAAAAATGTTTTTATATTTTCTCTTCTGACTACAATTTTGACATAAGTAAATTATTTTGTAATAATAAATCATGTTGTTATAGCCTTAAGGCCCAATAAAATATTTAAACTTTACAAAAATGCTTTCCAAAAAATAAAGGTGATAGTATTTAATACTATCTTAATTGTTTAACGTGGAAAACAATGGCAACATCAAAAACACTTTACAAAATAAGAGGTCAGTTTACTTTTCCACTAAAGCTATTACTATCTAAAATACAAAGATAAACTAGCATAAGGTCAAATTACAGAAGAAAAATAAAATGAAATAATAAGTGAAATGGACAGCTCCCCATTATCCTCTTTTAAAGGTTATTTTTGTTTTGACATAGTATCTCCTTCCATGTCACACTGATTCAATTGATTTTATGCAATCCAAATATCATTTGAGACTCTTCCTTTTTAATAGATACTTGCCAAAAAAGTTTTCTTTTGAGAATAAGTAACATATCTTGACAGTTGTAAGTCAGGTCATTATTTTTTATTAAAACAAAAAATCTTTTAGCAATTTTAATTTAAAATTTCCTCACCAATAATTGCAAAACATGTAGTTAGTTTAAACAGATTATTAGCTGCCTTCCTCGAGCAGCTTCTACACTTTCTCTACATGTCAGCAAAGCAGGATGTAGTACCAGGGAAAGCACATTATTAAAAAAATTTGTCAGAGGCCAAATTCTGTGGTTACTTAGGAGAAGTGACACATCCAACAATAGTTCTATTTTAAAGATGGGATTTTTACTCTGTGTTAAAAATATGATAACTTGATCGCACATACAAGGACACACATAGGCTCAAAATAAAAGGATGGAGGAAGATTTACCAAGCAAATAGAGAGCTAAAAAAAGCAGGAGTTGCAATTCTAGTGTCTGATAAAGTGGACTTTAAATAACAAAGATCAAAAGAGACAAAGAAGGACATTATATAATGGTAAAAGGATAAATGCAACAAGAAGAGCTAATGATCCTAAACATATATGCACCTAATACAGGAGCACACAGATATATAAAGCAAGTTCTTAATGATCTACAAAGAGACTTAGACTCCCACACATTAATAATGGGAGACTTTAACAATCCACTGTCAATATTAGACAGATCAACGAGACAGAAAATTAACAAGGATATCCAAACTGGAAATCAGATCTGGACCAAGAGGACCTAATAGACATCTACAGAACTCTCCACCCCAAATCCACAGAATATACATTCTTCTCAGCACCATTTTGCACCTACTCTAAAATTGACCACATAATTGGAAGTAGATCACCCCTCAGCAAATGCAAAAGAATGGAAATAATAACAAACAGTATCTCAGACCACAGTGCAATCAAATTAGAACTCAGGATTAAGAAACTAACTCAGAATTGCACAACTTCATGGAAACTAAACAACTGGCTCCTGAATGTCGACTGTATAAACAATGAAATGAAGGCAGAAATAAAGACGTTCTTCAAAACCAATGAGAACTAAGAAAAAACATATCAGAATCTCTGGGACACATTTAAAGCAGTGCCTAAAAGGAAACTTATAGCAATAAATGCCCACATGAGAAGCGAGGAAACATCTAAAATTGACACCCTATTATCAAAACTGAAAGAGCTAGAGGAACAGGATCAAAAAAACTCAAATCTAGCAAAAGACAAGAAATAACTAAGATCAGAGCAGCGCTGAAGGAGATAGAGACACAAAAAATCCTTCAAAAAAATCAATAAATCCAGGAGCTGGTTTTTTGAAAAGATCAACAAAATAGACCAGTAGCCATGTTAATCAAAAAGAGAAGAGGGAAGAATAAAATAGATGCAATAAAAAACGATAAAGGTGATATCACCACTGATTCCACAGAAATACAAAGTACCATCA
This sequence comes from Cebus imitator, assembly GCF_001604975.1. Lineage (NCBI taxonomy): Eukaryota > Metazoa > Chordata > Mammalia > Primates > Cebidae > Cebus > Cebus imitator. Next base: position 9,164,964 of record NW_016107332.1, read on the forward strand.
GAGATTACTACAAACAGCTCTATGCACATAAACCAGTAAACCTGGAAGAAATTAATAAATTCCTGGACACATGCATCCCCCCAAGACTAAACTAGGAAGAAGTTGAAACGCTGAATAGACCAATAACAAGGGCTGAAGTTGAGGGAGCAATTAATAGCCTACCAACAAAAAAGTCCAGGACCAGATGGATTCACAGCCAAATTCTACCAGACCTACAAAGAAGAGCTGGCACCACCCCTTTGGAAACTATTCCAAACAAAAAAGAGTGAATCTTTCACAAATCATTTTATGAAACCAATATCATCCTGATACAAAAACCGGCAGGTACTCAACAAAGAAAGAAAAATTCAGGCCAATACCTGTGATGAACATCATTGCAAAAATCTTCAATAAAATACTGGCAAAGTGAATGCAACAGCACATCAAAAAGCTTATCCATCACAATCAAATAGGCTTCATCCTGAGGATGCAAGACTGGTTCAACATATGCAAGTCTATAAATGTAATCCACCACATAAACAGAACCGAAGACAAAAACCACATGATTGTCTCGATAGATGCAGAGGTCTTCCACAAAATTCAACATCCCTTTATGCTAAAAACTTTCAATAAACTAGGTATTAATGGAATGCATCTCAAAATAATAAAAGCTATTTACAACAAACCCACAGCCAATATCATACTGAATGAGCAAAAAGTGGAAGCATTCTCAATGAAATTTGGCACTAGACAAGGATGCCCTCTCTCACCACTACTGTTCAATATAGTATTGGAAGTTCTAGTCAGAGCAATCAAGAAAGACAAAGAAATAAAGGATATTCAATTGGGAAAGGAAGAAGTCAAGTTGTCTCTATTTGTAGACGACATGATTGTATAGCTAGAAGACCCCATCGTCTCAGCCCCAAATCTCTTGTAACTGATAAGCAACTTCAGCAAAGTCTCAGGTTACAAAATCAATGTGCAGAAATCTGAGCATTCCTATACATCAATAACAGACAAACAGAGGGCCAAACCATGAATGAACTCCCATTCACAATTTCTACAGAGAATAAAATACCCAGGAATACAACTAACAAAGGATGTAAAGGACCTCTTCAAGGAGAACTACAAACCACTGCTCAAGGATATAAGAGAGGCGACAAACGGATGGAAAAACATTCCATGCTCAGGGTTCGGAAGAATTAATATCATGAAAATGGCCATATTGCCCAAAGTAATTTACTGATTCAACACTAACCCCGTCAAGCTACCTATGACCCTCTTCACAGAAATGGAAAAAAAAAAACACATTAAACTTCATATGTAACCATAATAGAGCCCACATAGCTCTTTTATGGTTACATATGAAGTTTATCCTAAGCAAAGAGAACAAAACTGGAGGCATCATGCACCTGACTTCAAACTATACTACAAGGCTACAGTAATCAAAACAGCATAGTACTGGTACCAAAACAGAGATATAGACCAATGGAACAGAACAGAAGCCTTGGAGGCAATGGCATGCATCTAAACCCATCTGATCTTTGACAAACCTGACAAAAACAAGCAATGGGGAAAGGACTCCCTGTTTAATAAATGATGTTGGGAAAACTGGCTAGCCATGTGCAGAAAGTAGAAACTCGGCCCCTTCCTGACAGCTTACACTAAAATTAACTCCAGATGGATTAAAGACCTAAACATAAGATCTAACACCATAAAACCCTAGAAAAAAACCTAGGCAAAACCATTCAGACCATAGGCTTAGGCAAGGGCTTCATGACTAAAACACCAAAAGCATTAGTAACAAAAGCCAAAAAAGGCAAATTGGATCTAATTAAACTTCAGAGCTTCTGTACAGCAAAAGAAACAATGGTTAGAGTAAACTGGCAACCAACAGAATGGGAAAAAGTTTTTGTAATCTACCCATCTGACAAAATGCTAATGTCCAGAATCTACAAAGAACTAAAACAGATTTACAAGGACAAAACAAACAACCTCATTCAAAAGTGGGCAAAGGATATGAACAGACAGTTTTCAAAAGAAGACATATATGAGGCCAACAAACATGAAAAAATGATTATCATCACTGCTCATTAGAGAAATGCAAATCAAAACCACATTGATATACCATCTCATGCCAGTTAGAATGGTCATGATTAAAAATCTGGAGACAATACATGCTGGAGAGGATGTGGAGAAATAGGAACGCTTTTACACTGTTGGTGGGTGTGTGAATTAGTTCAACCATTGTGGGAGACAGTGTGGCTATTCATCAAGGATCTAGAAATAGAAATTTGATTTGATTCATCAGCCCCATTACTGGATATATACCCAGAGGATTATAAATTGTTTTGTTATAAAGACACATGCACATGTATGTTCATTGCAACACTGTTTAAATAGCAAAGACCTGGAACCAACCCAAATGCCCATCAATGACAGACTGGACAAAGAAAATGTGATACATATACACCACGGAATACTACACAGCCATAAAAAACAATGAGTTTGCGCCCTTTATAGAGACATGGATAACCTGGAAACCATCATTCTTAGCAAACTGACACAAGAACAGAAAATCAAACACCGTATGTTCTCACTCATAGGCGAATGTTGAACAATGAGAACACATGGATATAGGGAGGGGAGCATGACACACTGGGGTCTGTTGGGAGGGGTTCAGGGAGGAACAGTGGGGTTTGGGGATGTTGGGGAGGGATAACATGGGGAGAAATGCCAGATATAGGTAACAGGGAATGGAGGCAGCTAACCACCTTGCCATGTAAGTACCTATGCAACAATCCTGCATGTTGTGCACCTGTGCCCCAGAACCTAAAGTACAATAAATAAAATATATATGATAATTTGAAACAAGTGTGGTGTTATCTCATTCACATGTGTTTTAAAGGTATGCATTGCATGCATATGAAGAGAGTTAAAAGATGAAAATAAAGTCACAATTTTTACATTCAGTCTTAATTCATCCGTCACATCTGCTCTGCCTCTTTGAATAGACTTCTTAAACTTTGGAGCCACATTTTACAAATCTTTAAAATGTACATGTGTGTGTGCACATGTTCATGTGTGTGTTTTTAAACTTTATCTCCGAAGCCTAATTTTATGTTTCTGAGAGAAGCTTGATATTAATGTGGTATATGGCACACTAATTAAAGACAAAAATCTAAAAGATGAATAGATTAATCAAACCACAGATACCGTGTATCATTTGTATTTTTAAAGTTTTTCAAATTTAACAACTAAATATATTTAAACTAATTTAAATGAGACTTTTAGTAAGAAAACATTGCTTTGCTTTGATAGCTAATTTCTCTGTTATAATGCATGTTATCATAGAATCTGAGAATTTCCATCCAAAACTGCTTAGTGTTATAGTTAAAAATACATTTTTTAACTATAACAACCACTGGCTTTAATTTTTAAAAACTCGATCAGTGATTTGTTTATTTGCCATTTCTGTACAGATTTTTTTTTGCTTTTATTTAATGAATATTTTTGTTTTAATCTTTGTATGTCATTAAGTTTTAAATGTTTTGTGGCTCATTACCAGGAGTATAATGTGAAAGTTTGTTTCTTGTGTAAAGCTATATTTTTAAATGTACCTTTTTAAAAGTAAGCATATCATTTTGGTTTTATTTCATGACTACATATTTGATTTTGTGGTTTTGAATTTTGGTTCTCTTTTTTAGGCTCTACTATTTTGCTGAACTACATAAATGTTTTAGGCACCCATTAACTTTACAATGAAATTTCTAAATACATAATCTCCTATAAATTTTATTATAACTTACCTTAATATTTTCATCCACCAATGAATCCATTGACAATGTGCTTAAATGTAGTAGCCATGTCAAAATTCCACAGAAGTTTCTAAACTATTCTATCAATTTTTTACTTTCTCTAGTTCTAGACTGGGAATTAGTTGTTTAGCAACCAGTGCTTGTGTGTAAGCAGCACTTTTACTAGAAATGTTTCACTTGTCTCTTTGGTATCTCAGAAACAGCCCTTAAACAAGAAAGGATCAATAAAGTGGGCTCATGGACTCATATTTAAGAATTTTCTCTTCTTTTAATGTCTTCCATTACCTAGAATTGGCAAACCCGGTAAAATTGTAAAATGGCTTATTGTATAATCAGTTAAGATGCGTGTAGCTTAAAACATTTCCTGCAGGCATACGAAGCTGTTTTATGGCATTTATTGTATGTTTTTTTTTTTTAAGGTCATCATATAACTTAATGTGTTAGCCAGTATTCCTTCTAGAGGGAAAAGAAAAAGATATTCAAACTGATGATAAGATAAGAGTTGTGAACTGGTACTGTTTGGGGATAACTCAAAAGTGGTGTTCCCCCCCACCTTTGATCCAGGGCCATTTGGTATAATCTCCTCCATAGAAAGAAAGCAAAAGACTGGGATGCATGAGGGTGAATGAGAATAACCTCCCTCACTATCATACCTAATCATCCACTTGTAAGATTGTTATATTCTATTTCTGTTGTCCTAGAATCATTATGTTTTGCTGTCTTGGTACCTAAGGAGAAATGCTTTCACCAGGGAACCCAGCTATCTTATCTTTTAAGAGAAGGTAAGAAAGTTCCCCTCTCATGCAAGCATTCTATGATACTGACCCAAGAGATAGAGAGGAGTTAATGTACTATCTTCAGTGATTTATTTTGATTACTCAAAGGAAAATGAGCTGCTCCTCCATAATAGTGTCAAAAACAGCTATATCATCATATCGTAAAGTGAGGAGAGTCTCTAAACTGCATTCTAGATTTTCCCATGTTGAATAATCATGGTGAACCTATCAGGACAAGAACACAGAAATCTTGGACCCATGGGAATACAGATTTGTGTCAATATAACTCTCTACACAAAAATGTCCAATCAGCTGATATACCCACAGAGGGTATATCAGAAGAATATAGAATAAATGTACAAGAAAGGTAGAAAGGTTTTTTTTTTTTTTTTTTTTTTTTTTTTTTTTTTTTTTTTTTTTTTTTTTTTTTTTTTTTCCATGTCTAATGGCTGGTGACATAAAAGCGACCATCTTTTACATAAATGTGTCAATTTGTTTGCTCTCCTAACTTACGAAAGTCTTTCGTTCAAACCAAACATGAGTCAATGTTAAAGGCAAAATAGTGAAAAGATTGTGAATGCTGTTCTGTAATTGTCTCTCCACATTCATATTTCCCCTTACCCTTCTACAGGCACTGAAAAACTTACTTCTAAATGCTAACAACTGACATCTGAAAAGCCCCTAAATCACCTTCCAGGAGGGTTTGTCCAGTGGAGGGACCTGAAAGGGGTCTGAAGAACATTTGCTGAGAGAATTCATGGTATTTACTATCTTGGCTCATATTAAGCTCTGTTTGGCTCCACTTTGACAGTGATTGCTCACCACATTTTTCAAAAATAACCACAGCAATCAGATTTGATAAGCACTAGTTCTCCATTTCCTACCAACCTAGGGGTGGTAAGGAATGAAGGCTCTTCCTAGCCCTATACAATTCACCATTCTGTGTTAGGTTTCCTTAACCTTTTCTTTACTTTTATAAATAGAATTGTATTAAACTTTTCATTTATGCATTTTTAGTCACCATCTGTTTTATGTTAGAATTCTGACCAATCCTATAATGGACATTTTACACTGTTAGAATAGCTGAAGAACTTTTCTTTTTTAAAAAGTATTTATCTGTACTAATCATAATTTCTATTGTATATAGTATAACTGCTGCTGGTAAAGTTCAAAGAAGGTGGGATTTAATAAAGAAGTAAAAAAGAGGATTATTTATATTAGATAAATGAAAATTGGTCTTTCATTTTATAGTTGTATCTATATTAATATTACATACACATTCATACATATATGCTGAGAAATTATTTCATGAATAAGAAAATAAATGAGTTGCTTGAGAGTAAAGACTTGGTGTGGTTTAAGGTCATAAGTAAATTACTCTGCACATGATACAGTATTTTTGAAATAGGAATTAACAGAAAAGAGAGGAAAGGCTATGCAAATTCAAAAGTGAAAAGACGAACTAGGCGGTGATGTATAAAGCTTGTGAATATGAAATTTCTTTGGGAGAGGTTGACAACTTCTTATTAATATTAGAGACATATTTACTGTAGATTATTTGTCCTATTGCATAATAAAATCAATCCATCTTCGAAAATATTTAGTAAAACCTGATACAGTAAGAAAAGACTTGAATAATAGAATTAGGAGCAAAAATAGTGCAAACCAGTGACATAAATGATGGCCTACCCAATATTCACCCCACTGCTTAAGTTAAAATGGCAAGACCAGCACTGAAAAGATAATATAAGTCTTTTGCTATTTTCAGCCATGACAAAAGCGGTAATGTGAATGCAGTGGAGATGAGAATGGCACAGCAAAACAACTACATCCTAGAACTGCCCTCAGACATGATTAAGATAAATTCCTTTTTGGCCTAATATACTGAGGAAAGGGGGAGATAGACACTCAGGTTATTTTTTTACATGATATTTTTATTACAGTCCATACTACAAAGTTTTATAAGTCATGTTCATCAGTAAAATAAGCATCACATTTTTAATACTTACATTTAACATATTTTGAATGAATTAGATTCTACACGGTCAATTTTATTTCATTTACAGCCTTTTCATACACTCCTCCTGAATATCCCCCAAATATGTTTTTTCTCACTTTCTGGTTCCTCCATTTTCTCTCCTTATTTGCTATTTTATCCGCTTGAAATGACAGGGCAAGTTTTAGAAGGTTAGTGAAGATACGGGAAGGTTTTCAGATGATAGGTTTCATGTAACCAGGTCATGTACGAATCCGTGTTTGGTAGATTCAAAACTTCTTGTGCTTTCCCTTAGGTGGTGCTGATGTGGGTTTCTTAGAAAATTCATTTGCTCTGCATTTCAACAGTTTACACTGTCAAGTAAGGAATGTTCCTTCTGATGGGTCATTTTTCTTACAACCCCTGGTTTTACCTCTGTATATCCCGACCTCTTCTGGCATATCTATTGGACAGAGATGGCTCAGTCTAACTCCATTGTGCAGGGTATACAGGAAAGTTATGGGCATCCTTACCCCATCAGGTTTTTTGGGGTGTCAGCTCTCTCTGCTCTGCTGCCCACAGTAGTGGCTCTAGTCATCATTACTCATCTTTGACTTGTGTAGATGGAGTCAGTATTCCCTGGTTTCCATGACTTCATAGCAAACTCTTTCAGTGTTTATTTTGAAGATCCTCAACTGGCTTGCTACAGATAAAAACACTTCTCATTTTCCATGAGTTACAGTTGAAAAAGAAAATACAAGGCAAACCATCAGCTCTCTTTACAATAGAAACTTTTCTTTGTCCTATAAATAATTCACATATACCTGGATTTACATATATACACATTTGAATATACATGCACAAACATATGTATATTAATTTATATACATCTTCAACAGAAATTTTCTTGGTCCTATAAATAATTCGCATATACCTGGATTTACATATATATATATATATATATATATGCATATATATATATATACACACATACATATATATGTATATATACACAAACATATATATATACACATACATATATGTATATATATATATACAAATATATACACACACACATATATGCGTGCACAAACATATGTATATTCATTTATATACATCTTCAAAGCTAATAATCTGTTTAATCTCCTTATTGATTACTTTTTATTTAAAATCTTGGAGGTAATTATATGCTGTTTGTGAGAGCACCCTTCAGTATCTCTTTAGCATATCCTGCAGAGGTAATCTCTTCTCTGTCTTTAGGATGCACGACTACTTGAAACCAGTGATTCATTGTATGCTTTCAGTTTGGGAGCCACAGTCCAACTCAAGAAAATCGAGTCTCCTTGTAAATCCTTGTATGTATTTAAAATATTGTAAACCTATACACTGTTGATAGTTTTAAAGAATGAACATTTTACATCGCAAATATATTATTTAATTTTGAACCATATTAATTTGTGCGCTTTAATTCTTTTTTTCCATTTTACTTTCATTCTTTCCTCCCCAATTCTCTTGAGATTTAAAATTCTTTAATTCTATTAGGATTCAATAATTTAGTACTTTCGGTACCAATTTTCCCAGGGGAAGTATATAACCAAACACACTGAACCTTTTTAAAAATACATAATTTTTTAATAAAACCTTTTACACTCCATGACATTAGGCAATTTGATAGTCTAGTCATAGACAAAATTGTTGATAGATATTCAAGGATTACAACAGGGATCTGTCAAGTACAAAGACTTCCTCTGAAGACTAGAAAATATTTTTCCTGTATTAAAGCTAAAGAAGGGTCAAATGGTAAAACAATGTTCCAGTGTAGGCCCTGTACCCTGTGTAGTGAAAGACAGAGAAGTCCTGTACCCTCCTTTTTATAGACATTGAGTAAGACTTATTAAAAAGTGACATGTATGAACTCAGCCACTCTGGGCTATGCAGAGCTTCTTTAAGAGCCAATATCCCAGCACAATGAAAAATGGCAGAATGATTCTCAACTACAGCATGAGATGACCACAGAGAGCTGCTGATCCTGAGTCTTTAGAGACAGTAGGAAAGAACATGCTCATATTTACAAATTGGAAACAAATAAACAGATGTAATGATGCATCTCAATAAGTTGGTTGACATCCATGTAGACAAATGATGTCGGAACCACTTGTGTTTCCTACGACTAGTATAATGGCCTCCTACTGTTTTCACTGAACTCTGGAAATGTTCACTTTTCTTTGGAAAATGGAAATAAGAAGCACATGAACTAAGATGAACTTTTTCGTACCTTGACAAAAAGGTGATTCAAAATAAAAATTAACCTGAGTTTCCCAAAAATACATATGCAATAATGCATATCAAAGCTAAGTCTGAAAACTGGAGTGTGTTTCTGTGTGTGTGTAAGAGAATATACGCCAAATGAACACAAGTATTTAGAAAATACTATTTGTGTATTACAGATGTCATTTGTTTGTATAATCAAGATGAGTGGCAAAAAATTTTTAGGTTCATATGGAATAATGAAAGAGAAAAGTTAACCTTTCATAAATAGAGCAAATCTAATTTATTATACACAAACCATCTATCTTTGTTCCTTCATAGCATAGAGAATTTTTTAAAACCTGCAGAGAATAGGGTGATGTTTTCCATTATCACTTTGAGTTGAAGCTCACCACATGCAATGCCTTAGGTGTAATAAATTACTCAATTCTGCAAACATTATTTATGCTACCAGGTGCCTTATTTTCATAAAGATTCAATTTTCCATAACCCCTGAAATAATTAAATAACAAGAACAATATTGCAAAAACACGTACAGAAAATGCTAAGCTCAGAAATATTTAAGTCGCTTATGGGAAAAATAAATGACAGGAATGTTAAGTAATGGAATATTAAACGATTATTTTTAAAACACGATGGTTAATTTGCCTTTGCATGTAATTTGTACACTGTGCATATTGACTCCTAAGACCAACATATTATCCCCCAATCCTCTCTAATTGCAAAACTGTCAGGCTCCTTACTTTGGCAAGCAGTGCCCTGTTAGGATAGCAGTTCAAAAAATCAGTGCTGATGAGAAGACTTGTGCCAGAATTCGTAAGCAATTAATTTCTACACTGATCTCTGGAATTCGTCCAAACTTTTCAAAACTGAGAAGAGCCTTGCCATACTGTCATTCATGAATATATTTCCAATTAGGCTGTCTAATAATTTCAATGTGAAGAGATGAGATTAACTAAATCTAATATTCAGGTATTTGGTTACTATTTTAATGTATAAATATATAATACATACTTCTATTAGTGAAACATGTTTATTAAAAACAATGAACAAAGTTAGTTCTTGGTAAAACACATTTTTACCAGAAAAATAATATTTATTTTAACATGGAATAAAAATAAATCATCTTGATCAAATATCTTAATATTATCCTTCTTTGAAGCCTAAACTTGCCACACCCCACATTTGCCTCATCAGATAATCCTCATGGCTATAATTTCCTCATTTATATAAGGAAATTATATATATATATATAATTTACATATGATAAATACATATATTCATATTTTTATCTGTACTTAAGTACCTCTTACCACTTACCATTTCCTCTTCAGCCCATGTTACCAATATCTCACTCCTGTACTGACTTTAAACTTACCTCCCTAATATATGTTTTCCATATATTAACCATAGTCATTGCATTAGTTTTCTAGGGATGGTATAACAAAACCACAGGATGAATGGCTTAAAGAAATAGAAATTAATTATTTCACAGATCCAAGATGAAAGTGTCTGCAAGTTTGGTTTCTCCTGAGGACTTCTTCCTTGACTTGGAGATGACTGCCTTCTCTATGTGTCCTCACATGGTCTTTCCTCTGTTTGCATTCATCCCTGGTGCCTTTCTGTGTATATAATCATCCTCTTATAAGAAAGCCATTCAGATTGGGTGGTTTTCTTATAATAAGAACAGCCAGCCACCTTATATGAGCTCTTTTTACCGTCATTACCCCATTAAACGCCTCATTTCCTAAAGCAGTCACTTTTGGCATTACTGAGATTTAGGGCTTCAACATAAGAATTTTGGGGTAACAGATACAGCCCTTAATAATCATCCTTTTCAGGCTAAAGTAATACTCTGTCACACTTGTGCTCAGAACTCTGAGTGTGATTACTTCCCAGATCATCTAAAATGAAAGTGGCATTTGGTTCTCTCTTCCATGTCTTTCCCACAGTTTTCCACCCCTGTACCAGACAAATTTACGTCTCTCTTTTCCATAATATAGAAGTAAGATAAGGCTATTGAACTGGTGATTCTTCAATCTGAAACCCTCTTTTCCAGATATCACTAAGACTTTCTCCAATTTGTATGCAAAATCTTTGTTTTACCTATTCTCTGATATGTATAGAGGATTCCCTGGTTGCCTGTCAAAAGTACTACCACCCTACTTCTCTTCCCTTTTACTTGCTTTTCATTTTTTATTGCTGTCCAATATGTATCAATTATTTGACAATTTTTTACTGCACAAAGAGAATACAATGACTTCTCACAGATTCTGTCTAAATGCTCCACCCTACCTTCCATGAGGAGTGTATTAGCTTTAAGTTTCTTTTCACGTACATAAAAGTAACTCCTTTCATTTAAAAACTTGCTTTGTAGTTTTCTTCATATGTTGAACTTCTCTGATAGTTACTATATAAGATACGATCAAATAAACAAATTTTAACATAAACAAGTGTAGTAATTTTGTGCCTAGTATATGTTGACATGTTTTAATCTTAATTACTTAAAATAAGGATGAATACATTTTCAGACAACAGAAATAAGTTTGTCACATGATGTGTTCTCTTCCTCCCACACCAGTTGAGAGAAGCCTAAGAGTCTCAATCACAAGCCCCTCTAGTCAGTCAAATGAGCATTAGTCTTATTTCTTGTGTTTTGATTATTGCTGCTTCAGATTTGCATTATTTTTCCTAAAGAAACGTTGTTTTCTTCACTGGTAGCTCATATACTAATCTTTTTGTTTGACTGGAAATTGCATCTACCTATTAGATCTTTTGTTCTAGATATACTTTCTTTCATGTTTCAGCTTGGTTTTCCTTAATATTGGCTCCATATCCCAACACTGCAAATAGTATCTTGTTTCCTATGCTTGCTTGGGGATGGACTGCATGAGGAGAGGTTAAATATTTAGGCTAAACCATCTGATCTCTTAAATCATACAATTTGCACTTTTTATTCTTTGTAGAAAACACATTGAATGAACATGATATGGTGCTGGCTTATGGTCTTATACCGAGTGATAATACTAAAGCTTTTTAACTCTCAGGAGAATGATACACTGTATAGTCACACTACAGAAAGAAAGTGTTAACACAGTGGGTTGGGTTACTCAATACTTGTATATCTCTGGAGGGTCCTGAAACTATGATTGATCCTTGGTCAATCCTGGGAAATGTAGCCTTTGGATTGTTCTTTATGTCACAGGTAGATGGTACCAGTTTGTATACCTGGGTAAACAGAGCATATTGTACTATTTTGTTTATATTGTATATATATATTTGTAAATACTTCCCAAAATTTATAATCTGTATCTGGGTCTTGTATTAGATCTTGAACATCAGTTATCATGGCTGTTAGCAGGAATGTGCCTACATGATCAATTCTTACAACAATTAGCTACCCCGGCCTTGATAATTAAGCATAATTAAGTGGAAAGATACTTCTCTTATGGGTTTCTATAGTTTTCTGCTAGAGAGAAAGTGCACCCTATGGTACCCTATGAGTAAAGGATTTGTAAACCAGACTTTGCCTAATCATATGTTTTACTTGTTGCTTTTACTCTGTTATTTTTTTTTCCTCATCCCTCTGTAATAAACTGTAGCCATGTGTATAACCTGCTGCTATGTCCTATGAGTCTTTCCGGCAAATAATAAATTGAGGGTAGTTGTGGAACCCCTGAAATACTCTAGTGTGAGCATCATTCACATTTTTATAAATAACACAAGTTCCATAGATAAATATTGAATAATTTGCAGAATTATCTAAAAGTCAGATGACATGCCAAGGGAATTTGCTGTTGGTACTTCTCTTTCAATTAGGTAAAATATTTTTAAATGAACTTATGGTGTAATTTTGATTTTTTCAATTTAAATGCCACCTGGATAGCTGCACCTAGTCATATCTTTTTTGATTTTTAAATAAAATACCTGTGAGTGGGCAAGGATTATCCAGCCCTACAGACCAGAACTCCACTGAGTTTGTAGGCCTTATATCTAAATGCATAGTCAATATCCTCACAGAGATATCTGAAGGATGCATCCAACCAAACAATTGATCTCAATTCTATATGGTAACCTGAGCTATAGTGTATCTCCTGTTTCCCCTGAGACTCTATTAAATAATAGTAGGGGATTTTTTCAAATCATGAACTTACTACAAATAATATAATTAGACAGGACTGGCAAAATAAAATAATTTGAAATTCTCTGGAAAACATTAAGGGTGATAGGGTAAGATAAAAAAATAGAAGCTAAAATATGAGGAGAAAAAGATACGGTTGAGACAATTGTCAATAATCTCTGCAATAATACAGTATAGTAGCAGATACAGGGGAAAGATGGCCATAAGGGACAGGAGGGGACAGAAAACACAACAGTCTGTGGAATTCTGTACAGTTCTTTTCACTGCTTGCTCTTCAGGATTCTCATGTGCAACATGTCCAATAATTTGCTAAACAGATGAAAAAAAACAACAGGTTATAAACTCTACCCAATTTATTACTTGTCTGAGGTATTTTGTTAATAGTTTATGGACTACTATTTTGCACATTCTTACCTGTAGGAAAACAAAATATTCGAGTCTGTTTTACCGATTACTCATCAAAAATTAAAACTCAAGCAAGCCCTGCACATAAACACACAATCATTATAGCTTTATGCCTGAGCCCGAATTAAAACTTAAGGCTCACCAAATATTTCCACAAAATCTGTGAATTGGCACTTGTGATGCTAATGGATAAAGACTGAAAAGCAAACCTACAAATTAATTTAATTCTATATTTATTGTCTTTACTTAGGCACACAAAATAGGAAATATAACATGAATATCATTTTCATCTCATCAGGAATTTTAGCAGTTATCCACATGTCTTTATTTCCCCCTTCCTTACTCACACCAAGTGTGTAAGCCTGCTGCAGACAAGAGGCAAGGTACATGAGTGTCATCTAACCCCAGGTCTTCATGCAAACTCACATGTCCAGGGGTTTAAAAAAAAAAATCAAGAAAGATATATCTTATTATAATTTCCTGTGGTTTCCAAGGGATGATGTAGGAAGAGAGACAGGACAGCTCGCGGTCATTTTCCCTAATTAGACTAGGCCAGCCCAATCTTCAAAATTCCTGAGTCAAAGCCTATATATCATAAAAGAGTAATACATAGCCTCCACACTAACACACACAGATTAAAACATGCATACATGTGCACGCACACACACACACACACACACACACACACACAATCCTAGGTCTCAGTGAATCATAGTTAATTTACAAGATATAATTTACAATTATAAATGATAATATAGTTTTTAGAAATACATGAGAAGATATTTATTCATAGCATAGATATTTTTTCTAATTCTATTATGATTACATTTAATTTTAAAAAATTATATATACGTATATATGTGTGTGTGTGTGTGTATATATACACATGTATATATGTGTGTGTGTATATATATATATATATATATATATATACATATGTATATATATATGTAATCAAGGACTAATGTGTGTTTTAAAGACACCACCTCTTTAAAGGGGAAGATCTTATGTTTAAAGTGGAACCATTATATTACTGAGAATGCCCTCATTTTTTTTTTCCACATTTAAAACTGAATTTTATATGTTGTATACATTGTTTATGTACAGAATTTCTAAAAGGAAATTTTAGAAATGATTACATTGGTTTCTTATACTTTACAATAATTTAGCTCATGACAAACTCTTTGTATACCTATGTGTTTGCATTTATTTTTCCTTTATTTTACGAGTAACAACAGTATGCTTTATTAATACCATTTTATGATTATAAAATACAGTATTATAAAAGAAAATTTCTTCAACACCAAGAAGATACAAAACATGAATGATTATATTCCTTGTTTTTATAATCCTACCATTCCATATAATCCCACTATCCAAAGTAACTACTTTAAGAATTTTAGATTATTTTCCCATATATTTTTTCCAGAAATATTTAATCACAAATTCCATAGTACTATGTAGTTTCATATATTAATTTTTTTATAATGTTATTTCATGGATTTTTTAAAAAAATCATGATATATTTTATAAAAACACAATTCAAATGTTTTCATTATTTTATGCTGAGGAAATCCAACAACTGATTTCAACATTTGTATTTTTCATGTGTATCCTTATATTCAATACATACCACTCTTTTTTAACCTTTATATCTGATTTTATTGTTGTCATAATTTAAATATTTAACAGTGAGATTGTTCAACCTGTAAATTCAACCTTTGACAGGGCTCTTCTTGTCTTTATTGTCAATGAATTAACTCTACTTGAGAGTATCACATTTATCAGAGTAAAGTAGAAAAATTATTCTAAGCCAGGCATGCTTGTAGTCCTAGCTACTCCAGGGGTTGAAAGGATCACTTGAGCCCAGTCACATGATCCTGTGATTGCACGCCAGCCTAGAGGACAGAGAGAGAGAGACCCTGTCTCAAAAAAAATAAATTAAATTTTAAAATGAATGAAGACAAATAATTTTATTCAACTTATTTTCTAACATTTACAGTCTCTAAGTGAATGAATCAATAAATAGGTATAAAGATTTAGGTATTGATGCAATGGGAGTTGAGCACATTAGTAATAACATCACTGATAATGCTTTGGTTTTCAGTTGTTTTGTGTTTTTGAAGCAGGAGACAGACACTGGAAAGTCAGAACTTATAGATCCAGATGTTCTCACTTTCAGGTGGTGAGACAAAATGAGCCACTAATTGTCTGTTTCTTAATCATTCCACATAGACCTTACTTACACTAAGAGAAAATTTCTCCAAGGGTTTGCATTGTACCTCTAGAAAGTTTGTTGACATCTTTATTTATTTTCTTTTATGGTATGTTAAGTGACACTATAGTGAGGAATACTGAACAGATGCTATTCCAATTCTAAGTAAATGTCTTAATTTTGTTTTATCATTGTTAAATATGAATACAGTATTTGTAAATAATGACTCAAATTGTTGCACTTCACCTGCTCTATTCCTTAAATTTGCAATTTCATATCCCTACCTATAACAGTATTAATTTTTTACCGTTTATAATAAAAATGTTTATTGTTTAAAATTAGAATTGTTGATTCAAAACTTCATACAGCTCTGAATATATCCCCAGCATATAAGACATTAAAGTTAACAACTTAGGTGAGGTCATATAAAATGTGAGTTATTTAAATAACAAAGACATATAGAAACTCATTGAAATTAAGCCAAATGATAGATGTAAGAGAGTTTCAGAAAACCACAGAGTTTGTGGAATGAATTAGTAGGTATTCATTACATTTTATGCCCATTATATTTTTATCAATGTGATTTTATTCTTATAAATAAAGGAATTGCCTTATGTCTCTTTCTGTAAGGTTATAAATGTGTGCATTTGTAGCAGTATAGAGAGCAATGTCTACAGAAATTTATTCATTTTTTTTTATCCTTGTGGTGTAACTCTTTTTAAAATTATGCTTCAGATTCTTGGGCATTGGTGGCTAGAAAAGGCCACTAGCTAGGATTTAAACACAGTACTATCCAAGGGTCTTGGATTTGACAGCTGAGCTTAATTTCAGTTTCGCTATGCTTAATAATGGTCACCAGGAATTCACAGAACCAGGTTACCGAGATATAAACTAAAAATTCTCTGAAATTCAAAAGTGAAGGAAGCCCATTGCTACATCTCCATGCACTTCTAAGGTACATTAAAATATAAAATAAATTTACAATAAAGTATAAGTAGCTAGGGATAGGGAAAAATTTTCTTTTGTTTTGGTGAGGTTTGAAAATCTCAAGTTCACTCCAAGGGAATTTTCATTAAAAAAAAATGGTTCTTTTCAAAGATGGGCATCAAAGATAATTGGTAGCAGCACAGTACATTTTCATCACGTGCCATTCCCAGAACGATCAGCAACACATTTGACAACAGAGACCTGCGCACACTCTAGAAATCACAAGGTAGATACAACATTCATTCATTAGGCTGCCTCATATTTTAAATCAATAATTATAATGGAGACATTATGAATTAGAGAAATTGCCCTTGATTCTGAAGAAGATATACATGAGTTTGACTTTGGCTTTTGTCTTAATCTTCAGCTGTAAAAGATTAGACATATAGCTTAAGATCCCTGAGTTACTTTTTTCTCAATGCCTAAAGTAGGAACAAAAATGTTGCTTTTTAATTTGATTTTTAACTATGTGAAAAATTTTTAAAATGAGTTTTTTACTCCAGTTATGATAGTATAAAAATGACGATCATTCAGATAAGAGCTGTTAGTTTCTAAAGCAATACACAGTTTGCATAGAAATTTTACACCCATATAAAATAATTTTTTTAACAAAATCAGCACAATAAATATTTTTGAAAATGTTTTTTAATTGATACAAGTAAATTTTTGAGTTTTATGGGGAAATATGGGTACTTAGTAACAATAAGTCACATTAGAATTTATTGAGATTAGGGGAGTATCATTAGACTGTGTTTTGAATGTACCATCTTATATAATGCTTTGTGATATGCTTGTGATTGCTATACTGAAAATTTTATTCAATGAAATGTATTCAAATGAGTGATGACATTATTAAGCAGTTGTCTTCAGGTTTTTGTTATAAATAAAATAAAATTATATGTGGAGGACACATTTTGTTCTTTCCTAGCCTTCACCTTAAAATCCCAAACTCTTCATATCTTCAAATTGGTATAATAGTGAAAAATATACATATTTACATTTTATAAAATTGTTGTATCAATTTATGAGTTTATTTTCTGAGTAAATATTTGGCATTTATATTTATCTCAATGTATCTCAGAATAATGATGTAAATTTGTAGAGCCTGAAAGTATAAGAAAATAGTAATTTTTACATACAAACCAAACTGTTTTATACACCCTCCAAGTATGTTGAATCTTCTTTGTAATGAATTTTGCCAATTTTGATGAGAAATTTTTTAATTTTAATTTTTATATTTAATTTGTTTTATTTATTTTTAAATCATAATGATCATCAGATTATAATGTTACTTCTCATGCTACTCTCTAAAAATTTTTCATATGAAAAACTAAACAGTTTGACAATTACATCATTCTGAATTTGTAACACTGAGGATAATTTAAGAACAACTTTTGAATATCAGTATAATTTACTTATCAAAATAGTATTTGAACAATACAGCGGTATATCCATCTCTCTAACATGCTGTTCTGAGGGAGGCTTAGTATTGTAAATGTATATTTGCATAGTATTTTTAAGTAATTATATATCAAATAAGTATGTTTCTGTATATTTGTAACTGTGGGTATGATAGCCCCAGTTGAGACAGGTGCTGCAGTCTCAGCCAACTGTTCTTCAAAGGACTATACACAGCTATTTAGAATCATAGCATCATCTTAATATTCCCAGATACCTTAATGAGTTTTCACTCTAATTAAATGTACAACTTGCAGAGATTATTGGGTGCCAGATTGCTGTGACTGGCAACAAGTTTTCTTTGTTCAGAATCAAATTTTATCTCACCTAAACACATCTATTTTTAGAAATTTTATTATAGATGAAGTTAAGACTTTATTTCAATTAAATAACTTACAAACTAAGTAAACAATTACAATTTTCAGGAGTGCAAACATAAACAAAGTAGGGGAAATAAAAACAATATCCATCAAGCAGGAAAACAGATGTAGGAAATAAAGAGTCATCAAAGTTCAGTGTTAAAATTTAATGTCGGAATGTCAGAATACTTATGGGAGTTACACCACGGTGTGGTGGCATGTTACTTCCATCTCTAAGTGGTGATTAATTAGCACCAAATATATTTTTGTTGGTGCTTTAACAAAGTTAAACAATGACTTATGCATTGTATGGTAACTGTTGTTGGAAATCACTTTCAAAGCACTTTTTAAAACAACTGCAGTAATCACACATTTTTAACCATAAAAATACTTAAAATAGGTCCAGGAGCGATCACTCACGCCTATAATCCCAGAACTTTGGGAGACTGAGATGAGTGGGCCACCTGAGGTCAAGAGTTTGAGACCAGCCTGGCCAACATGATGAAATCCCATCTCTACTAAAAATGCAAAACTTAAGGGGCATGCACCTGTAATCCCAGCTACTCCAGAGGCTGAGACCAGAGAATCGCTTGAACCCAGGAGGTGGAGGTTGCAGTAAGCCGAGATCGTGCCACTGCTCTCCAGCCTGGGAGACAGAGTAAGGCTCTGCCTCAAAATAAATAAATAAATAAATAATTTAAAAAATAAAAATAAATTTAAAAATACTTAAAACATATCCTGTAAGTTTTAAATTTTAGGTTATCTTGTACATTTTGTTTATTTTAAACTATTCTGAGCTGGCCTGTGTTGGGAAGAATTTACTACTTCTTTTCTACACACCACATTCAATATTGTGTTAAAGATGGCCAAGTAGGAACACATTCATCACTGGGAATCTAAGGAGCAACTTTAAAATACTATGCAATAGATATCATTTTTCCATATTTCTGCCCAAGTGCCAAATCCATTTTTAGGTTGTCTCCTAAGCAGGTATACGTGGAAAGCAGAATAAAATCTTTCCCACTGCCTCAGTGTGCTGAAAAAAAAAATCAAGGAAGAATATAGGTCATAAAGGCACAGTGTTTAGGTCAGAAATCAGAGCTGTTGAACAATCCACAGAGACAGACTTCCAGTGTTATAATGTAATGGGCTGCACAGTTTTTGCAGAATGTGATAGAGGGAATGAAATGTTTTAGAAAGGCAATTGAAAGAGACTGTATTTAAAGTGAACTTTGATCTATCTCATAAACAGATCCTGGAGATTTTTTTTTACACAAATAGAAATTACGATTTCAATTTAAGAATATCACATATAACCACCAGGGCTAAAATAAAATGATAATATTCAGATAAGAATCAGCAAAAACCAATAAAGGTTGAAAAAGCCAGATTGGATAGAAGTTTGGAGATGAGAATTTGATTATATAAAAGCCTTATTATGTGGAATTATAGTTCATTATATATAATTTTATGTAAGCTAACTCTATAACAACATTTTTTTTAGTTGTGTGTAGTAGTAAGTTCTGAGATTGTCTTAGTGCATTTAATGTTGCTATAAAGGAATGCCTGAAGCTGTGCAATTTAAAAAGAAAAAAAAATGTGTATTGGGCTCATGATTCTGATGTCCGGAAAAGCTAAAGATTGGCCATCTGGTGTTGCTTCTACTCAGGGTGGAAGGCAGGCAAAGGGTCATCACTGTGTGCAGAGATCACACAGTGAGAGAGGAGGAGGAGGAGGAGGAGGAGGAGGAAGAGGAGGGGGAGGAGAGAGGAGAGAGAGAGAGCAGGCTCTTTTTAACAACAAGCTCTATCTGGGGAACTAATGCAGTGACAGCTCCCTAATCTCTCCACTGCATCAATCTACTTAGGAGGGATCTACACCATGACTCAAACACCTCTCATTAGGTTCCACTTCTAACATTGGGGATCCCATTTCTTTTCTTTTCTTTCTTTCTTTCTTTTTTTTTTTTTGAGAGGCGGAGTTTCCATCTTGTCGCTCAGGCTAGAGTGCAATGATCGGGATCTCCGCTCACAGAAACCTTCGCCTCCCAGGTTCAAGTGAATCTCCTGCCTCAGCCTCCCACGTATCTGGGACTACAGGCATGAGCCACCATGCCTGGGTAATTTTGTATTTTCAGTAGAGACAGGGTTTCTCCATGTTGGCCAGACTGGGGGATCACATTTTAATATGAGCTTTGGAGGGGACAAATATCCAAGCTGTAGCAGATATATTTTAAAGTCATCATTTTATGATCTTCAAGATTTTTTTTTCATTTTTTGGTGTGACAAAATGATAACTTTTGTTTTCCTTTGGTGTTCATACTCATCTAACCCTGTTTTAAGGTAAGGACTTTAACATAGTAATCCTTGAAAAATATATATGAACCAAATAGTTGTGTACTTGTTTTACAGGAGATTCATTTTGAAGAAATGGGAAGAGCTGAGCTTTTCTGCATGGAAGAATAGCATGATCCACCAATACAATCATTCTTCCCCAAGAAAGGGAAAGAAAATGGTATTTTAGACTCTGACTGCAGGAGGTACGAAGACGGGGCCGTTAGTTCTGGTAGATTGAGCAAAGATTCAGGTGAGAAAGAAGATAAACTCATGCAGATAAGAGAAAGAATAAAGGGGAAGGAGCTTTAGTCTGCCCATGTATCATTGAATCTTGTACTCTGAATATGTTCAAAATTGCCTCTCAGAAGGCCCACATTCTTTTCACTAATGAGCTCTTTATTCATGTTTTAGGTAAGGCTGTAGCTAACAATCCCAGACAGCACTATATTTTAAAGAATTCATAAGGCACAGTCCTGCTTCTTATTTTTTCTCCTCTTCCTCTTCCTGGAATATAAAGAAGGTAATCAATATATGTAAAAAAATAGATTAATATTTGGATTTTATTCTCACTGAATGTATAAAACAAAGAAGATTCTAAACACTAGAAAAAAAAAAAAACAGCTACCCTTTATTCAGCATCTACTAAGTTGAAAACACTATTTCTGAGTGATTTATATTTGTTATTTATTTAATGCTTAATATTTCTCGAGGAGTTTGTATTACTTTGCCAATTTTGCTAAGTAGAAAAGCTCAGAGCTATCCACGTTTACTCAGCTGGAAAGCCATAGAGATGGAAATTTGATTGAGGCTTTTCTAACTCCAAAGCCCCTTCTGTTATCACAGAAACATACACACATGTACACACATATACACATATACACAAATCCAGATTGAACACTGTCTTTGCCCTACTGGAGCTTGGAGCATTATCTTTTAAATGATGTATATATTTTTAAATAACATTTTAAGCAGCATCCATCACAGAATGTTTTTTTTTTTTTTCTTTGAGAAGGAGTTTCGCTCTTGTTACCCAGGCTGGAGTGCAATGGCGAGATCTCGGCTCACCGCAACCTCTGCCTCCTGGGTTCAGGCAATTCTCCTGCCTCAGCCTCCTGAGTAGCTGGGATTACAGGCATGCGCCACCATGCCCAGCTAATGTTTTGTATTTTTAGTAGAGACGGGGTTTCACCATGTTGACCAGGATGGTCTCGATCTCTTGACCTCGTGATCCACCTGCGTAGGCCTCCCAAAGTGCTGGGATCACAGGCGTGAGCCACTGCGCCTGGCCAAAATGTTATTTTTGATTTTGCAATAAAAACAAACTTGCTAAAACTCCTAAACCTCCTCTTCAATTCTTAAATTTCTTCTATATTAGCAAACAGAAAATCCACCTTTTTTTCCTTTAACTAATATAAACTAATTATTCTAAAATTTTTGCTGTTCATGGAAGATCCTTTTCTGATTTTTTTTCTTTTTTCCCCCTCATCTCCTTGAACACTACATTATCCTGGATTTTCCCCTACCTCCTGGGACTTTCCTTTTCTTTACTTTTTGCTGCTTCATCTTATATTTTCAAGGTTCTGTCCCTGTCCTATACCTCTACGACTAGGTAACCAATTGTTGAACAACCACATCTATTTTCCAAGCTTCATTTGATGAGCCAAATGTCTTTAGCAAGTGCAAGTGTATCTATTCTAAATTATTTCATTCAACATTCATTTCTTCAGTAATTTTTTGCCAAGCTGCTATCGTGTGACAGGCACAGTTTTTGGCTCTAGGAACATAGTAGTCAACAAAACATATCAAGTGCCTGCTCTCAAGCATTTTGGATGTCCCATCAATATCTCAAACTCATTTTGCCACAAACCAGACTTTGTCACTTCCTATGAAAGTACATTTTTTGAATACTCTGAGTGACTAATTCATTCGTATTCTTAAGTTAGAATATTGGAGTCACTGTATCTCTGCATTTACACACTCCATCATGTCAATAAATATAGGTTCTGTCACTTATTGTCTCATAAATCCTTTTCTCCCTTTCTACTCTCTTGGCCTGACTCACCACTTCTCATGAGATTTCTCAGGAAAAGCCTCAAACTATTTTTTTCTACCTACTGTGTAATCTATTTTCTACACTACTAAAATGACCTTTCTGAAAAGCAAATTTGATCAGGACACTCCGCTACTCAAAATCCCTGTGTGCATTCCCAGAGCTCTCAATATAAAGTTCAAACAGCTTAGTGTACAAAACTTTGTCTCATTTGCTCTCTTCATATTAATTTTTTACTTTCATACAAGTTTATATGCAATCCTTTTTTTTTTTCTTTTTTTTTTTTCAGACAGAGTCTTGCTCTGTCACCCAGGCTGGAAGGTAATGGTGCGATCTTGGCTCACTGCAACTTCGACCTGCGGGGTTCAATAGATTCTTCTGCCTCAGCCTCCTGAGGCAGGGGTTTCACCATGTTGGCCAGGCTGGTCTCGAACTCTTGACCTCAAATGATCTGCCCTCCTCAGCCTCCCAAAGTGCTGGGATTACAGGCATCAGCCACTGTGCCCAGCCTACAATTCTTATATGAAATCTACAAACATAGGGCAATTTCTCACTTCTGTATATTCATGTATTTATTATTTGTCAGTTCAGACACTGTTTATTTTGGAGAGCTTTTTCTGGGCCTATCTTGATGAAGTAGGGAACTTTCTGACACGCTTCCTTTTGTATTCAGTGCATCTCTAAAATGCATGGAAGTTTAACTGGTTTTCTGAATTATTTTTCAATCTGAATCATGAGTGGGTTAAATACATTTGAGCTTTTCTTTCTAATCTCATCACGCTGCCTGGATCATGAAACGCACTCAACTCTTACTATGATGATATAGAAACAACTGCGTACCAGACCTATGTGGCTTGGAGTTAAAGGTTTTATGTGGTAGTGGAATGGACTAGGCATTGAAGTCCATACACTATTTGAGTTGGTGTTGAAGAAAGAAGCTTTTGGTTAAATCCACATCATGTAAAAAGTGAAGGCGAGTACAATGTACAGAGCAAAGAGACTAACCTGTTGGAGAGATGGTGTCAGTAGCTAGCTAGTCTGAACTGTGCACTGGGATTGATAAGTGGTATCTAATGTAATAAAAATTTGTAAAGCTTCCTTCCTTCCCTTTATCTTTTCATTTTTTCATTTTCTTTCTTTTCTTTGTTTTTCTTCATTCCCTTGTCTTTCCTTTTTTAATTTCCAGGCACCACATAATACTATCAAAGGTGCAAAGTTTATTCATTTTGATATCAAAAGTTTTCAGTAACCTATGGAATCCTGTTTTTTTTCCTTCACAGCCATGTTTTCTTTCCATTAGACATGTGCACACATTTATTTACTTTCTCACCTTTTCACACAAATGTAAATCTTTACACAGGAACTAAAACGTGGGTGTTGCTATTTATCCTCCCTCATTCTGCTCCATGGTTACATCAAATGAATCAAATCTAGAATTCAGACTCCATGGACTTCTGTTTTCCCTTGTGTGTTATGTGGATTAAAACTTTAATTTGCTTATCATAGGTTCTTGGTTTGTATCTGTGTTTTGAGACTGTCAGCTACACATGGTGTCCTCTCTAAGATTGTTTCCTATCTTTCTCCTCTCCTCTATGTACAACCTCGTGAAACATGTAGAAAGGTTGCACAGCATGCTGACTAAGGGCACAGTTTGTGGAACCAGAATTGTTGGCTTGGAATAGTGGTTCTGCTCCCCACACACTGTGTGACACTGTAGATTATTTAAGTTCCTTTTGTGTTTCAGCAACAAAATTGAAATAGTATATGATTTGTATATTTTAAATCATGAGATTTAAAATATTTAATGTGTATAAAGCATTTTGAAAAGGTAGTGATAACTAATAAATTTTATACTGCTCCCCTGAAATATCACCTCCTGCTAAAAACAGATACACAATATATATGTGTATATATGTACATATATACACACACATACATATGTGTATATGTATTTTAACATGTAGTTGACTTAAACACTTTAAATTTTGTATACACGGCTTGGTGGTTCTCCATAAGTTTATTTTCTATTTAAATAAGCTATGAATATTTATGTTTTTTTCTTAAATAGTCTTTACATTTTATTGCTCATTAGTTGATTGCCAGTGTAGTTGCATTTTTTCTGTTCATCATCATGAGTGACAGGATATCAAGGGGAGGCACTTTAATGCCAATGAAAGTTGTAAATTATGTATCTTGATGACTAATAAAACCCTAATCAACAATTTTGGAAGCTTTATGTGCATTCTATTGACATTCATTGACACTCTGATATCCTTACATAATTAAGCATTTATATACATATACATTTAACTCTCCTTTTTCTTCTCTCTCTCTCTCTGTGTGTGTGTCTGTGTGTAACTTTAAAACTTAATTATTGGCCATGGTTTAAAATTTTTATCACTTTGAATTTATATTTTTGGGAAGTAAATACATCTTATCTTTATTTTGAATACTTGATTTTAAATATTGTATAAAAATAAAATAGTATTTTAATCTCTTTGAAGCAACTTATTTGTCAAGTCAGAGAAGCCACTGATAATAGCTATACACCCTGTGATGTCAATAATCACATCAAATGTAAAGGGTCTAAATGTTCCAACATATTGTATACATTGTTATAGCCAAAAATTTTGACTTTAGAAAAATGTTTGTTCACCAAGAACTTACAAAGTGATATCATATATCACTGAGAAAAGGTGCAGTGATACATCATTTAAAATGAAACAAGTGGAAATTAAGAATATGAAAAGTTGAATGTTTGTGAGAAAGACCAAATATTCTGGGCAAATAATAGGGAAAATAATGACTAACTTGTGTGGATATAATAATACTTGGTAAAACTGCACAAATTATTTTGGATTTCTGGTGTTTAAAATTGATTTGGAATTCTTTTACAGTATAAAACTTTTAGACTTTTAAAAACTTTTTAAAAATAAAATTATAATCCTTGTTTGGTTATTTTTGTTTTTATTGTATTTACATTTTTGGACACAAACATTTTTTGTAAGTGTTTATCTTTCTAGTTTTAGTGTCTTCATGGTTATGGCTTATATGAAATGCTTAAGCCATATTAACTTATTTCTGTATAGACTGGATGGTCAAGTTTAATGTTATCATTTTCAGTATGTTGTATGATATTTGTAACAACATGATATATTAAAAATATACCATTCCAAGTCTGACAATGTGTGTGTGTGTTTGTCTATTTGTGTGTTTGTATGTGGCTGTGTATAATATGAATTACCAAGTTGTATTTGTTATAAAATACTAAATTCACGTCAGTAGTTACTGACACTAAAACTACTGTTTATTTCTTCACATTTTTATAATTACTGTTTATTCCTTCTATTCATTTCAACACCAATATCAAACTTCTGTGATTTTTATATTTTTTTATATATTTCTATCCATATACTACATTTCAAATTATCTTTCTCACATTCAACAATGTTTGCTTTGAATTACTTCACAGTATAACATTATTCTTGCCAACATTTCTTCCTATCATTTTTATTTATTGTTACCTAACCATAGCGTATCTTTTAACATGCATTTCTTTAATTTTCAAAATAATACTTTGAAAAATTGCATTTTTCCAAGATGACTGCAACATTATTTCTCCTCTAATGTGTTTTTATTTCTAGAATCCTATTACTCTTCATCATAAAATATGGTATAATTCTCCTCCCTTTAATTTTAGTTGGTTTTATTATAATTTGTAACCACGAGAATGTATCACAAGGCATGCTCTATAACTTTCAGTCATGGATTATGAAAAATTATTTTTAGCTGAAATACTGGGATTCTCATGTTTTGAAGCCTTCATGTGTCATATAAACATACGAATGGCCATTATATCACCCTGCTGTTAGAAACACTAAATTAGCATTCTGTGGAGAAAACAGAGACTGGGCTAACCATCTGCTCATCAAGCATTCAGACCATAGCAATATGCCAGCCTCAGCCATTGTTTGACTGAATCTACACAAGCACCTAAGGGCAGAACCACAAAAGTTAACGTTTTTTGAATTCTGAATCCAGAAAAACCATTCGAGTTAATAAAATAAGTGTTGTGTTTCAAGGAGCAGCAATGCAATACTTGGAAGTAGGAATTTGATGTAACAAAAACATACAAAATGTGGGATTGGCTTTGAAACCAAATGATTGGTGAATGTTAAAAAAATACTAGAGAATGCTGTTGGTAAACACTTGGAGGTCAGAGATGAAAGTGTATGAGACAAAAAATAAAATAAGACTTTAAGAATATTACCATTTGACCCAGCAATCCCATTGCTGGGTATATACCCAAGGCATTATAAATCATTCTATTATAAAGATGCATGCACATATATGTTTATTGTGACATGGTTCACAATGTCAAAGACTTGGAACCAACCCAAATGCCGTCAATGATAGATAGGATAAAGAAAATGAGGCACATATACACCATGGAATACTATACAGCCATAAAAAAGAATGATTTCATGTCCTTTGCAGGGACGTGGATGAAACTGGAAACCATCATTCTCAACAAACTGACACAAGAACAGAAAAGCAAACACCCCATGTTCTCACTCATAAGTGGGTGTTGAACAACGAAAACCCATGGACACAGGGAGGGGAAGGTCACACACTGGGGCCTGGGGGGTTGGGGGCTAGGGAAGGAACAGCAGGGGGTGGGGGGATTGGGGAGGAATAGCATTAGAAGAAATACCTAATGTAGATGACGGGGTGATGGATGCATAGCACTTGTATACCTATGTAGAAAACCTGTATGATCTGCACATGTACCCCAGAACTTAAAGTATAAGAAAGAAAGAGAGAGAGAGAAGAAAGAAAGAAAGAAAGTGAGAGAGAGAGAAGGAAGGGAGGGAGGAAGGAAGGAAGGAAGGAAGGAAGGAAGGAAGGAAGGAAGGAAGAAAGAAAGAAAGAAAAGAAAGAAAGAAAGAAAGAAAGAAAGAAAGNAAAGAAAGAAAGAAAGAAAGAAAGAAAGAAAGAAAGAAAGAAAGAAAGAAAGAAAGAAAGAAAGAAAGAGGGAGAGGGAATGAAGGAGGGAGGGAGCGAGGGAGGAAGGAAGGAAGGAAGGAACAATATTTATAGTGTTTTCTTATCAGTTATCAGGGTAAGAAGCTGATGTAATAATTTTCTCTGATGTTAATGAATGGATGGTCCCATACACACTTTAAGTAATTTAATTTTAGTTTTATTGAGTTATAATTTATATGCCATACAATTTACCCATTTCAAGTGCACAATTTAATAGTATTTGGCATATTTGCAGAGTTATGCAAACGTCACAGTAATCTTAGTACATTTTCATCACTCATAAAGAGATTCTATAGTCACTAGCTGTCACTCTCTATTTCCTATCCCTAGCGTTAGGTAACCACAAGTCTACATTGTATGCTTATTGATTTGCCTATACTGAATATTTTATGTGAATGAAATAATATAATATGTGGTGTTTTACACCTGGCTTCTTTGACATACAGTTTTTAAATATTGGCCCACATTGAAGCATCAAGTACTTCAATACCTTTTAATACCAAAAATATTTTGTCATATGGTTATACTGCATTTTCCTTATCCATTCTTCAATTGAAGGCTATTTCAGTTAATTACACTTTGGGGCCACTGTAAATAAATCTGTATGTGTAGACTTAAAAAAAATTTCTCACAGGCATATACCTAGGATTGGCATGCTGGCTCATGCATGTTATAACTCTCTCTTTAGTAATAACTGCCATCTCTTTTCCAGAGTGGCTGCTCCATTTTATAATTCCAGCAGCAACATATAAATGTTCCAATTTCTCTGTTTCCTCACTGAATTAGTAATTGTGATCCCTCCAACTTGTTAATCATTTTTAAGATGATATTGAATCTGGAACCACTGTATTTCCAAATGAATTTAAGGGTCAGCTTGTTAAGTTGAAAAAAAAAAAAAAATAGAAGCAGCAGCAGCAGCAGAAGAATAAAGAAAATAAAGGTTTTTTATTTTTTTATTCTTTATTTTTATCAGGGATTGAATCTACTTATTAACAATGTGAAGCCCTCCAATTCATGAATTTCCAGTTATTTAAATATTAAGCATTTCCTTCCTGGTAGCGCCACAGTGGGTGCAGCTTGGGCCATGTACATAATCTTCCTGAGCTTCAGAGATAACTACGATTTTAGCTGGGTTCTGTTGGACTGCTTTTTTCCTGATGTCCCCATTAAACTTTGGCTGTTCTGTCTCTACTACTATTACACTCAGAGTTTTGCTTCTAATAATTAATTGCCAGAAAATGTCTGTTATTATTTTCAAAAACATTCTAGAATTTTCCATATGTTGTTTCAGTTGGATCCAAACAAAATTGAGCCTCTTGGGAGAAATAGAGTGTTGCTATACTTTGATAGTTGTTCTGGTCCTCCCTTGGACAGCAACTATACACTATGAAGGTTTAGTTTGGATTAAATTTACATCAAATATTTCTATAATGCAGGAAGAAAATACATCACCCATCCTAGTATTTCCTTAGCTCAAATAAAAGAGTGAAAGTTATTATAGTTATGTGCATTCAGTTTTATGCATACTAATGTCTTGCTAATAACTTGAAGGTTTAGTTTACTTCTTATCCAGGATTTTCTGCAGTTAACATTTCAAATTCTAATTATTTGAATTTACATTAAATTTGCAGTTCTGGAATTTAAACAGAAGTTAAAAAGAAATACTGCATTCTCTTATGTTCATATTCACTATCATATCCTTAAAAAGGAAATTATTCTAATCCCAAATTTATTCAATATACAAAGGTTTTCTAAAAATTCATTTTAACAGGAATGACAGTATCGTCACAATAAGAACCATTGGATTGACTGGCTGGCATGAAGTTTTTTGTATCTGATAAAGAATCAGGAATATCATGATAATTTCAAAAAACTAACAACTAGGCCTGAGGACTAACCCTCCGAATACTAAATATTTGACATTTGTTAAACAACTTTGGCACAAATATTTCTTAAATTTCTGCTTCATAGTGTGTACATTCTGCTTAAGCATGTGCATTTTTATGAGATCTAATTTAAATCATATGAATATGTCTACAAAATAGCTTCTGCAGAAAATATTTTAAGAGGATTAATATTTTTTTAATTTTTTAGCAATCCTAAAATCTATGTTCATTGTGGTATAGCATATACTAATGAAAGCAGAAATAAATGTAATTTAATAATGTAGTTATAATAATTATAAAATCGAAAATACACTCATTTAGAAACCATTGCCCAGAGAGTATACTGATACTCATCCATGGGAGAAATTTCATTCAGTAATTTCAAGAACTTGCTTCTCCATGTTTTATTATCTACACAACAGTTAGGATGATTTTTTAAAAGCAAACAAGCATGTTATAACATTCTATAGCTAAAATAATTAAAATGACATCTGACTATTATTATAATAAAAACCAAGCAAATCATTCATTGAAGTGCTGTATATAATTTGAGCACTGGATCCTTCACTCTATAGTTCGATTGTTTTTTGAACATAACATATTTGATATAACATAATTCTTATAAGGATGCAAATTATGAACATGACTTTCATTGCTTCATAGCTCTGTATCTTTAGCAACATATTTATAATCTTTGAAGATTATAATGCTATCTACTTTGTAAACTTCTTGCAAGGATTAAATCAATTAATACATTTAAAATATTTAATGTTTGGCTCAGAGTTAATGCTGAGTAAATATAGGCTATTTTTTTTATGATGGTTTTTATTTCAGAGCCTCTGCAACTCTTTACTCTCACTGGAATACTTTCCCCATATAATGGCTTTTATAAGGCTGTTCTTTCTCATAAGGCATAACTCAATACAAATTTAATAGTTTAAGAAAAGCCTTTCTGAAAAACATACAAAAGTGGCCACTTACCCAACTTAAACTATATCCCTTCATTATGTTTTGTCTTTTCATGGCAATTAAATTGCCATGAAATATTATGTACAAATATTTAATATTTGCACATATTGGTTTAATTATATCCAATATCATTTAAACTCCATAAATTCAGCGACTTTGTCAATATAATGGATTGATTTATCTACGAAAGCTAAGAGAGTATCTTATGTATAATAAATCTCAAAGAATAAATAAAAGATTAATATATATATATGTCAAAACAGAAGTATAAGTTCTAAACAATATCCATGGTAAAGAAGACATTTATCAAATTTATATATCGTGCTTAAGGAAAAATATATTGAACCCAGAGGTAAAGTTTACTGTGAGGCAAGATCATGCCACTGTACTCCAGCCTGGGTGACAGGGCAACACTCCATCTCAAAACAAACAAACAAACAAAAAACATAAGTCTATGTAAAAAACCTGTACATAGGGCTGGGTGTGGTGGCACATGGCTGTAATCCCAGCATTTTTGGAGACAAAGGTGGGAGGATTGCTTGAGCTCAAGAGCTCCAGACCAGCCTGGGCAACATGATGAAACCTGATTTCTTAAATATATATTAACATTCATGTACAGTTTTTTTTT